>NW_027513921.1:0-117666 GCF_048772815.1 Callospermophilus lateralis
ATCTGGTCTCCTTGGCCAACTCTGTGAAGTTGTTAGTTGCTGGTGTGCCATTCCATGGAGATGACTTTTTCTCTCTCAGGTCCTTCATAGCTGCCTACATCTTCTCCAGGGATCATTTCTGTATGGACCTTTGAGGATCTTAGCAGGTGGAAGATCCGCTACATTCCTGTATTGTAAGACCAACTCTGTCCCTAGTCTTCTGTAAACTTAGATTGAGGGAACAGTGTATGGTTAGGATTAATCACATGTTCGATTTGAGTTAGGAATCAATATTCATCATCTGCAGGAATGATTCAAAACCTGCAATATTTACAAGATAATATAGGTGAAATATAAGTATGAAAACAGAAATCTAGAAAAGATTTGAAGCCCAGTAGGGCATTGGGCCCTTGATTGGGATACTTAGATTTGAATTATTTTCTGCAGAGATGTCTCAGATAAATTGATGTACAATGGCATAGGTCCTTGTACGTTGGATGATGGAATGTTGAGGAGAACTACTAGTCACAAAGGGATAGTCGGAATTATTAGAAAGATAGTCAGAGTTTTAGAAAGAAGAGTGAGTATAGGATTTGGACAAAAATTCTCTAGCAATTGGGATTCGGATAGAGAGTGAACTTAAATGTGAGCACATGTGAAGAGTCAGTCACAATGATGAATTGGGGAAAATATGTCGGAAAGCAGATATCAATAGAGACATTAAGAAATCAGGAAAAGTATAAAGTGAATGATAGGATTAAATATTTTCACCAGGGTTGAGTTTGAATATATAATCTGAGGAAGAAACAAATATGTTGTCACAAATAATATTGACATTTGAGAACATTAGGCAACCTGAACATGGATGTTTTTAGTAATCCATGCTCACTTTCAATTTAGGCTTTGGTACAATCATAAGTTTGACCTTTGCATTTTGTGTTCCGAATATTACTATAATAAAACATATATGTAGATGAGGCGACATGAGTATTTCTTCCACCATTTCTGGGAGCAATATTTTGAAGATGTATAAATTAGTATTGGGGGTACAAAGATTTGTACTCTGTGTCTATAAATATAGAATTAATGCATGAATTGACAATACTGTGAATAAATAATACAACTGTTTCCACTTTAAATAATGGTATGAATTGATACGTGAAAATATACAGAAAATCTTACATTGATATACAATCATTCATTCCAACCAGTTACACATCTAATTGTATATTTGGGTTATATTTTATCATGAAGATTGTATGCGATTTTCTTCAAAAGTGATTATAGAAATCGAAAATAATGTGTTTGGAATGAAGTCTCATGAAAAGACCAGTCAAGAGACCTGGAGAAATACATGTGTTCTGAAGCAGGAAGTGATTGAAAGTGAAACAAATGCCAATAAATTTGTGAACTTGTGGATAAAATATATATCCTATGATGTGCATAAACTAAAGAAATATTAACGAACCAGTGTTGAATAAAAATGAACATCAAAATACACACCATGTCCCATAGGAATCTAATTGCATTGATGTTAAACTGGGTCAATTACTGTAGAAATATTAGGATTTGTAAGCACCATTCACTGAAGTTAGTTTTAAGTACTAGAAAAGAAATATGTAGTTCAGGTGGATGAATATTTCTGAGAATAATCTTGTGAAATGTTGATTATAAATCCACATACACGAACATGAATGAATTTAGGTAGTGTATATAAGACACATATATTTCATATTTTGAAAAATCTTGAGAGTGTATATATATATATATATATATATATATATATATATATATATACACACACACACACCCAAAACAACACAGAGATATTAAAAAGTAGCAATATATATGCCAATCAATATTCATCATGAAATATATAACATCCACAGATGCAAAATTATTTATTGTACTGAACATGGATTTATGTACAATGTTGTTCTCCTAGGAAGCTCACACAAAACTTGAATTTTCAGTTCCAACAGCGTTTAGGAGGAGTGATCTCTTCTCACAATTTGTATCTCCAAGTCAGCCAAGTCACAAAAATGTACGTGTGATACCAGGTAGTATTCTATATGTGCATATAAAAATACATGTGCTGAATAGGCTACAGAGAAAGGGAGACAGGAATTCACATATTTGTTAACTACAAAAACACATGGTGAACTATTTCAATTAAAAATTGACTAGATTTATAACACCTACACTTTATCATGCAAAAGGCAAATCCAACTATACACCATGCCTCCTCTGAACTGTTTGTATTTCAATTCTGTTTGCATTATTTCTCTCCACCATATTAGGATTAGTAGTCAGAGTCTAGTAGGGTATGGGTTAGTGTCAGGGATTCAGTATTTTGAATGTAAAATAGGAAAATGAATCAAATGTGTATGCAAATATGTGCTACACAAAATCTCTCCACTCTCATTCAGAACAATACCTTGACATTACCTTTGCCCCAAGTAAGAAAAAATTAAAGGAAAAGAGTTAGAAAATCTGTGAATAGATATCAGGAATGGAACATGGTCAGGAGTTCACAACCTTGGAGGTGGTAGAGGAGTTTCCAAAAGTAAGGGACAGGGTAAAAACTGCACAAATATGGAGATCTGCCAGTCTAAAGACTTCTGGAGAACCTGCCTTTGAGTTTGGGCACTTGAAGTATATGTTGTTGTCAGGACCTATGGCTTCCTTTCTAGTGAGACCACCAATTCTGGGTCTCCATCTGTGTGACCTGCAGAACATGGTTTCTTATTTTCCAAAGAACATGAGGCAGCAAGGCTGAATTCTCTCTTTTTAAGTAAACTCTTGCAACTGGAGGCTAAGTGTCACCCCGTGTGAACTGTGAAGCCATTTGGTCATCCTCCACATTTCATGGTGTTCTTGCTGCTGCACTGGGAGTTTGGTATTGGCTTAAGGAAATACAAGGAATTCAACTGGGTCACAGTGCTGGAAGGAGATCTGTCACGTGTTGTGTGTCAGGGTCTGCAGGAGAATTCACCAACCAGGCTTCTATCCCACATAGCTTGCCCCCTTGACCATAGCATCCTGATTCTGAACATTGCCCTGAAACCTCTCCATTCAACAAGATGCCTTTACATTCAAGGGTCTGCTGGCTGCACCATTTCAGTTACAAGCCTTTTGGCAAATCCACCTGACCCCACCACAGAAGTTTTATCACAGACCTGCAAAACACTGCTCTAGGCTAACTACTCAGCAGACTTTAACTTATTTGCATCTCTGTTCTACACCATTTTTATGAAACTTAGTCAATCAAGGCACTGTCTGGTACACTCATGATCAGCAACAAGAAATCAAAAGTGTCTCCAGTGTCACCTGGTCATGGGAATTTCAAAAATTTTATGATATTTATCTAGCCATTTTTCAAGGATTTGGTTGGAGGCACTGTGGGATTGAATTCATTCTGGAAACATTAAATGGTGAGGAAGCTCATTTCAATGAATGATCTGGAGAACTCTCACAGGCAAGACTTCCCAAAGAGTGGCCAAAAGATCACATGAAGACAGGCCCATTGAGGTCTACAATGTGAGGTCCATGTGCGTTTTTACTCTCAACTATGGCTGCCTAGTCTTTCAGAATAAAATCATGTGATATTCTTGCTGAGATTCCCAGTGCTCTGTGGGAAGCCCCCTGGGCCTAGATCTCAGTTTCCAAGAGCCACTATCATGCGTGGCCTCCAAAAATCCCAACACAATTCATGGCAATACATCTCTGCAGTCATTTCCAGAACTCAGTCTCTAAGGGGAATCACACCAGAGTTCAAGCAAAGGTGGACCCAGTCATCTCTTCCATCAGCCAAACAAATGACCACAATTAAAACCAAAACATTCCCGCATGGCCCTCATCTACTTCCACATAGACACTCATAATAACCTCTGGCTGGAAGTTTCTTTGAGGGGAGCAGCTGAAGACAGTATCCAAAATATGCTCCCTACCCTCATTTGTCTAATGTCAATGTGTCTTGACAACCTATCTGTGAACAAGGAGTGATCAAATAGGCCTGCCGTTAATACTGCTCTGCTACTCCAATTTGAGCCTAATTACTGTGGGGTTTAGATTCTTTATGTGAATTGGAGTCATGAGAAAATCCAAGCACCTATGGGCTTGCCTCTGCAGGGCTTTGAAAAACTCTTTGAAACAAAGGATACCTATTCTCACTTGATGGATTTCAGAAACCTTACAGAGAAAGGCGAGAGACTTCATCCACAAGACTGCTCTTTTTCCATTTTGGTTTTGGATGCACACATGAGATCTTTTTTTAGATTCATCAGGTGCTGAGAATCTAAGTCACAGCCTCACACAGGGCCAAGAGGCTGATTCAGACACATCTCTATCCAAGGCAATTAAGCTAAGAGCCACAGGTGATGCTCATTATTTTCCATTCGAAAACTGTTTTCATCAGGCTTCACAAAGGGGTGGCCTGAGGCAAAGACCTTCCAGACATTCAGGGCAACGGAAAAATAGGTAAACAAAAGGCCAAAATAAGTGTTTCTCCACTGACACTTTACTTGTCACACTGATATCTGAGTTTTCTGAGTTGCTCTCCATTCCCTTCAGCTATCCAGTACAAGGACATGTTACAGAATTTGGAGGTGGTACATATCTTTTACACAAAACCATGAGCCTATTCTTGAGAGTGGCCAGAATTCAGGAAGAAAACTGGAACTTAGGAAGATAGCAGGTATTGCCCATCCATAAGAAAAGCCGTAGTTCATTCATAAATTGGGCAGGATGAATGATGAGAAGCTTTCTACTAGACAGGACACATCCATTGATGCATTTTCCTTTCTAATGTCTATAACCACGGACACAGTGGGATACACAAACCCACAACCACACCCACAAAGGCAACTCTTTCCTCCAAGTTTGTCTGTGACTATCCAGAGTGTCCTCTGACTGGTAGGCCGTACTATGTTCCCTCGAAATTGCTTGTCCTGTCTCAAATCTGCTTTCCTTTGCCAACTCTGTGAAGTAGTCAGGAGTCAGCGGTGAGCCACTACCTGCTTTATCAGGAAAGGACCATCTTCAGAGCTTCCCTGGCATTTGGCCATCCTCACATCAGTAGGTAAGAAGAAAGACTGACACTTTCTTTGGTAAATCCAAACAAGTGAGACCACTGGGACTGGAAAGGATAATGGCTCTGGGTGCCTGGCTTCCTGGATCCCAAGTTCAGAGACTTCCATCACCAAGGAAGTGAGGTGTGGTCACTTCTTTCAGGAACTGAATGAGATCACTCCCTTGGCAACCACTTTGTACTAACAGTTGCTTCCAATGGTCCCTTGAGATGGAGGCTGCCCCTACTTCCTGTGACACTTTCATATGTTAGAATGGTATATCAACCAGACGCACCCAGGAAGAGCGTTCCACACGGGCCTGGTTTAGTCTACTGTACATTAAGAAGAGTGAGGCTGATTCAGACACATTCCTTCATCCTACCAGGTTTTTTGCCATGGAGATGTCTTTTGCTCTCTCAGGTCCTTCATAGCTGCCTACATCTTCTCCAGGGATCATTCCTGCATGTACCTTTGATGTTCTCAGCAGGTGGAAGATCCCATACATTCCTGTATTGTAAGACCAACACTGTTGCTGCTCTTCTGTAAAGTTAGATTGAGGGAACAGTGTATGATTAGTGTTAATAACATGTTCGATATGGGTTAGGAACCATTCTGCTGGATGAATAATGGTATTGGGAACCTGTGAAATTTATAAGAAAATAGAGGAGAAATATATGTACAAAAACAGAAATCTAAGTAAGATTTGAAGCCCAGAAGGTCATTTGTCCCTTGATTGAGATACTTAGTGTTGAATTATATTCTTCACAGATATCTCAGATATATCGATATACAATGGCATAGGACCTTTTACCTTGGATGATTGAATGTAGAAGAGAACATCCAGTCAAAAAGTGATAGTCGGTAGGATTAGGAAGATAGTCGGTAGGTTTAGGAAAAAGAATGAGTGTAGGATTTGGAACAAAAGTTCTTTAGAAGTAGGGTTTTGCTAAGAGAGTGAATGTAAATATCAGCACATGTGAAGAGGCAGTCACAATGATGAACTGGGGAAAATATGTAGGAAAGCAAATATCAATAGAGACATTACAAAATCAGGCAAAGTATAAAGTGAGTGTCAGGATTAGACATTTTCAACAGGGTTGAGTTTGAATATATAATCTTTGGAAGAAACAAATATGTAGTCACCAATAGGATTATCATTTGAGAGCATTAGGCAACCTGGACATGGATGTTTTTAGTAATCCATGTTCACTTTCCATTTAGGTTTGGTACAATGATAAGTGTGACCTTTGCTTTTTGTTTCCAGAATATTACTGAGATAAAAGGTATATGTAGATCAGGTGACATGGGTATTTCTTCCACCATTTCTGGGAGCTATATTTTGAGGACGTGTAAATTAGTATTGGGGGTACAAAGAGGTGTACCTGTGTCTATGAATATAGAGATAATTCGTGAATAGACCGTACTGTGAATAAATAATATAACTGATTCCTCTTTAAATAATGGATTGAATTGATGTCTGAAACTAAGTAGGAAATCTTATATTGATATACAACCATTCATTCCAACCAGTTATACATCTAATGGTAATATTAGGGTTATGGTTTATCGTGACGGGTGTGTGAGTTTTGCTTCAAATGTGATAATGGAAATTGAAAATAATGTGTTTGGAATGAAGTCTCATGAAAAGAGCAGTCAAGAAACATGGAGGAATACATGTGTTCACAAGCAGGAAGTGATTGAAAGTGAAACAAATGCCTATAAATTTGCAAAATTTGGATGAAACATATATGCTATGATGTGCATAAACTGAAGAAATAGTAATGTACCAGTGTTGAATAAAAATGAATGTCAAAATGCACATAATGTCTCATAGGAGTCTACTTGCATTGATGTTCAACTGGGTAAGTTACTGTAGAAATATTAGGATATTTTGGGGGATTTATAATACAATTTATTTTAGCACTAGCATGCCACAGAATGTAGATGAAAGATCAATGGATTTTTAGTTATAGCACTAATAATCTAACATTTAGTGACTTTTTTGGGTAGTCTAGAAATTACATAAGGCTATGTAACATAATTTTTTTATTTAACATTTATAAAAGCTTGGAATTTTGGTAATATTTCTACTTTTTTATTTTTTCAATTGTTGATTGACCTTCATTTTGTTTACTTGTATGTGGTGCTGAGAATAGAACCATGTGCCTCACACATGCTAGACAAGCATGTTACCACTGAGCCACAAACCCAGCCCCTCCACTTTTATCTTTTCATCAAACACTCCTCTCCCTCTTCTTTACTCACTTTCTTCCTCATTTTCCCCCTTCTCTCCCTTCCTTTTTCGTTTCCCCTCCATAACTATTTTTCTCTCATGTCATTACAAACAGTAGTATGCTATGAAATTTAAATTTAAGACTGTTTTTTATAGTCATTCCTTTTTCTTGAGAAAATTTAAAAATTATAATCACCTGATAGATATATTACAATACATTTATTATAAATATGTATCTATATTCATGCATATGCATTACGTATATTATATACATATACATATATATTTAAAAGTACTTTGATTTTCCTGTTAGAAATAATATAGACCAAGTCTTTCTTAATTCTCAATTCTTTCATAATTAACATCTTACAGTGAAAATCAAATAAACATATTTAATTAAACAGGTATCATTCTTATTTATCAATACTGATAATTTAAGGTTTTATATCACATTAAGCTGTAATATGGCATATTAACTCTTATGAATTAGAGAAATTTTATTTGAACAACCTATTATTTAAGGACCATATGCACTGACATTTTAAATGGCTTTCTTGTGATTTCAATTTCTATCAATTCTGTATTAATTGCCAAATACTTATTTTAGTACCTTTCATGTTCATAATTGATATAAAGTCAATTGTTTTATTCTTCTTGTAAGTAGTTACTTATTACAGTAGGGACATTATTAATAATACTACATGTTTATAAGACAAATGGTACAAATTTATTTTCATGCAAAACTAAGAATAATTGCATGCTCTAAATGTTTGATTGTTGATACATTTAAGAAAGAGCTTTTGATGATTCTCTTCCCAAGTAAAACATAAAATGCAAAGATATAGTTGCGTTGTATGTCCAAATAAAGATAAGAAAAAATACACATTATCAGCTAGAAACTATTAAATAAAAGATGAAAAGAACAATCCAACACATTTTACTAATTTGTCATATGAGGTAGTATTCGGGAAGAATAGCCTAAGTCTAGACCTGGTCCATGACAAAATATTCACGAAAAAAAATGAAAAATGAAAAGTGTAGAAAATGCAATGAATTTTTCATGAAGTTAGGTGAATTATCCTTTAATCTCAATTTATTTGCATTTTCTGGTAAAATAAATTTGTGATATTTACAACTACACAAAACAAAGTTTCTGCATAGCAAAATGAGTGCATCTCAACCCATTTTTAGCTGATTTCTTTCCACTCAATTTTAAATCTTTATTTATTTATTTATTTTTATTGGTGGTTCAAAACATTACAATGCTCAAGATATATCATCTTTCCTACATTTGACTCAATTGGGTTATGAACTCCCATATTTTTCTCCAAATACGAATTGCAGAATCACATCGGTTACACATTCACATTTTTACATAATGGCATGTTAGTGACTGTTGTATTCTGATACCTTTCCTATCCCCTATTATCCACCCTCTCCTCCCCTTTCATCTTCCCTCTCTACCTCATCTGCTGTTGTTCAATTCTCTCCATTGTTCCCCCCCACTTCCCCTCACAACATCTTATATGTAATTTTGTGTAACATTGAGGGTCTCCTACAATTTTCACAAGCTTTCCGTTTTCTCTCCCTTTCTCTGCCCCCCACTCATCTTTGTTTAATATTAATCTTTTCCTCATGCTCTTCCTCCCTGTTCTGTTCTTAGTTGCTCTCTTTATATCAGAGAAGACATTTGGCATTTGTTTTTTAAGGATTGGCTAGGTTCGCATAGCGTAATCTGCTCTAATGCCATCCATTTCCCTGCAAATTCTATGATTTTGTCATTTTTTTGTGCTGTGTAATACTCCATTGTGTATAGATGCCACAATTTTTTTATCCATTCATCTATTGAAGGGCATCTAGGTTGGTTCCACAGTGTAGCTATTGTGAATTGTCCCGCTGTGATTATTGATGTGGCAGTATCCCTATAGTACGCTCTTTTAAGATCCTCAGAGAATAGTCTGAGAAGGGCGACAGCTCGGTCAAATGGTGGTTCCATTCCCAGCTTTCCCAGGAATCTCCATACTGCTTTCCAAATTGGATTCACCAATTTGCAGTCCCACCAGCAGTGTACAAGTGTCCCCTTTTCCCCACATCCTCGCCAACACTTATTGTTGTTTGACTTCATAATGGCTGCTGATCTTACTGGAGTAAGATGGTATCTTAGGGTGGTTTTGATTTGCATTTCTCTGACTGCTAGAGATGGTGAGCATTTTTTCATGTACTTGTTGATTGATTGTATGTCCTCCTCTGTGAAGTGTCTGTTTAGGTCCTTGGCCCATTTGTTGATTGGGTTATTTGTTATCTTATTGTTTATTTTTTTGAGTTCTTTGTATATTCTGGATATTAGGGCCCTATCTGATGTGAGGGGTAAAAATTTGTTCCCAGGACTTAGGCTCTCTATTTACCTCTTGTATTGTTTCTCTTCCTGAGAAAAAACTTTTTAGTTTAAGTAAGTCCCGTTTGTTTATTCTTGTTATTAACTCTTGGGATATGGACGTCCTATTAAAGAATTTGTAGCCCGACCCCACAGTATGTAGATCGTAGCCAACTTTTTCTTCTATGAGACGCAGTGTCTCTGATTTGATATCTAGCTCCTTGATCTATTTTGAGTTAACTTTTGTGCATGGCAAGAGAACGGGATTCAGTTTCATTTTGTTGCATATGGATTTCTCATTTTCCCTGCACCATTTGTTGACGATGCTATCCTTCATCCATTGCATGTTTATAGCCACTTTATCAAATAAAAGAAAATTGTAATTTTGTAGATTGGTTTCTGTGTCCTCTATTCTGTACCATTAGTCCACCTACCTGTTTTGGTACCAGTACAACACTGTTTTTGTTAGTGTTGCTTTGTACTACAGTTTGAACTCTGGTATTGCTATAACTCCAGATTCACAGTTCCTGCTTAGAATTCCTTTTTCTATTCTGTGTCTTTTGTTTTTCCATATGAATTTCATGATTGCTTTATCATTTCTACAAGAAATGCCATTGGGATTTTGATTGGCATTGCTTTAAACCTGTAGAGAACTTTGGGTATTTTTGCCATTTTGATGAATTTAGTTCTGCCTATCCATGAACAGGGTACATTTTTCAATCTTCTAAGATCTTTTTCTATCTCTCTCTTTAGGGTTCTGTGGTTTCACCTCTTTTGTTAGGTTGATTCCCAAGTATCTTATTTTCTTTGAGGATATTGTGAATGGAGTGGTTTTCCTCATTTCCATTTCAGAAGTTTTGTTGCTGATATACAGGAATGCCTTTGATTTATTCGTGTTGATTTTATATCCTGCCACTTTGCTGAATTCATTTATTAACTCTAGCAGTTTCTTTGTATACCCATTTGGGTCTGTTAAATATATTACCATGTGATCCACAAATAGCATTAATTTAAGTTCTTTTTTTCCTATTTTTATGCCATTAATTTCTTGTGTCTGTCTAATTGCTCTGGCTAGTATTTCAAGAACTAAATTGAATAGACGTGGTGATAGAGAGCATCCCTGTCTTGTTCCAGATTTTAGAGGGAATGCCTTCAGTTTTCTCCATTTAGGATGATGCTAGCCTGAGGTTTAGCATATATAGCTTTTACAATGTTGAGGTAAGTTTCTGTTATCCCTAGTTTTTCTAGTGTTTTGAACATAAAGGGATGCTGAACTTTGTCAAATGTTTTTACTACATCTATCGAGATGATCATATGGTTTTTGTCTTCAAGTCTATTGATGTGGTGAATAGCATTTATTGGTTTCCTTATATTGAACCAGCCTTGCATTCCAGAAATGAATCCTACTTGATCATGGTGCACAACTATTTTGATATGCTTTTGTATTCAATTCACCCAGATTTTATTGAGAATTTTTGATTCCAAGTTCATTAGAGATATTGGTCTGTAGTTTTCTTTTTTGAAGTGTCTTTGTCTGGTTTTGGGAACAGGGTGATTTTGGACTCAGAGAATGAATTTGTAAGAGCTCCTTAATTTTCTATTTCTTGATATAGCTTGAAAAGTATTGGTATTAATTCTTCTTTGAAGGTTTTCTTGAAATCTGCTGTATACCCATCAGGTCCAGGGCTTTTATTTGTTGGTAGTCTTTTGATGGCTTCTTCTATTTTTTCCTTTGTTTTTGGTCTGTGTAAATTGTGTGTATCTTCCTGACTGATTCTGGGCAGATCGTATGACTTAAGAAATTTATCGATATTTTGACTATCTTCTATTTTATTGGAATATAGGGTTTCAAAATACGTTCTAATTATCTTCTCTATTTGTGTAGTGTCTGTTGTGATATTGCCTTTTTCATTCCGTATGTTAGTAATTTGAGTTCTCTCTCTTCTTCTCTTCCTTAGCATAGCTAAGGGCCTGTAAATGTTTTTTTTTATTTTTTCAAAGAACCAACTTTTAGTTTTATCAATTTATTCAAAGGTTTTTTTTTTTGTTTCAATTTCGTTGATTTCTGCTCTGATTTTAATTATTTCTTATCTTCTGCTACATTTGCTGTTGTTTTTCTCTTCCTTTTCTAGGTTTTTGATGTGTAGTGTGAGTTTATTTATTTGTTGTTTTATTCTTTTTTTGAGGAAAGAACTCCAAGAAATGAATTTCCCTCTTAAAACTGCCTTCTTTGTGTCCCATAGATTCCAGTATGTTGTGTCTGTATTATCATTTGATTATAAGAATTTTTTTATCTCCTCCTTTATGTCTTCTGTAACCCATTGATCATTCAGTAGAATATTGTTCATTTTCCATGTGATGTAGGATTTTTCCTTCCTTCTTTTATCATTGATTTCCAGTTTCATTCCATTACGATTAGATATGGTGCATGGTATTATCTTCACGCCTTTATATTTACTAAGAGTTGCCCTATGACATAATATATGGTCTATCTAGGAGTAGGATTCATGTGCTGCTGAGAAGAAAGTGTATCCACTTGATGATGGTTGATATATTCTATATATGTCGGTGAAGTCTTAGTTATTGATTGTGCTGTTGAATTCTATAGTTTCGTTATTCAGTTTTAGTCTAGAGGATCTGTCTAATGGCGAGAGTGGTGTGTTGAAGTCACCCATAATTATTGTGTTGTAGTCTATTTGACTGTTGAACTTGAGGGGAGTTTGTTTTATGAGTGTTGCAGCTCAATTGTTTGGTGCATACCAATTGATAATTGTTATATCTTGTTGGTGGATGGTTCCTTTTAACAGTATATAGTGTCCTACTTTATCCCTTTTGATTAACATAGGTTTGAAGTTGATTTTATACGATATGAGTATGGCCACTCTTGCTTGCTTCCGAGGGCCATGTGAGTGATATGATTTTTCCCAACCTTTCACTTTCAGCCTGTGTATGTCTTTACCTATCATATGAGTCTCCTGAAGGCAGCATATTGTTGGATTTATTTTTTTGATCCAGGTTACTAGCCTATGTCTCTTGATTGGTGAGTTTAGGCCTTTCACGTTTAAGGTTACAATTGAAATATGATTTGCACGTCCAGACATGTTTATTTATTTATTTATTTTATTTTGGGTAATTTTTACTTTTTGGTTATTTTCCTACCCCTTTACTGACATACCTCCCGCTGTTAGTTTTGGGCACTATTTTTCAATTCCTCTTCTTTTAGTATTTTGCTCAAAATGCTTTGCAGTGCTGGTGTTCTGGCTGCGAATTCTTTTAGCTTTTGTTTATCAGGAAAGACTTAATTTCTTTGTCAAATCTGAAGCTTAATTTTGTTGGATACAGTATTCTTTTTGGAGTCCATTATTTTTCAGTGTTTGAAATACATTGTTCCACGATCTTCTCGCTTTCAATGTCTGTGATGAAAAATCATTTGTTAACCTAATTGGTTTACCCCTGAATGTTATCTGCCTACTTTCTCTTGTAGCTTTTAATATTCTCTCCTTGTTCTGTATGTTGGCTATATTCATAATTATATGTCTTGGAGTTTTTCTCTAATGGTTTTGAATGTTTGAGGTCCTGTAGGCTTCCAGGATATGGCAACCATTCCATCTTTCATCTCTGGGAATTTTTCTAGAATTATTTCATTTAATATGTTGTCCATTCATTTGATTTGAATTTCTATGCCTTCTTCTATCCCGATGACTCCCAATTTTGTTTTTTTTTAATGACATCCCATATCTCTTGAATATATTGTTCATGGGATTTAAGCATCTTTTCTGTGTTGACTATATTTTTTTCAAGTTGACAAACTTTGTGTTCATTAGCTGATGTTCTGACTTCTATTTGATCTAGTCTATTTGTAATATTCTTGTTTGAGTTTTTAATTTGGTTGATAGTTTCCTGCATTTCTAGAATTACCAATTAATTTTTTATAAGATCTCTGTCTCCTGGTAAAGCTCGTTCTTTGCCATTTGAATTTGTTTGTTAAATTCATTTTCAAAATATACTTTTATTGCTTGGACTTGCTGCCTCATGTCTTCTCTAATATTCCTTTCCATCTGAGTTAGGTATGATGTAAGTTTTTTCCCTATCCCTGTTTCTGATGCTTCTAGGTCCTCCTGTAGTATTAAGTTGTCTTGCATTGTTTGAACACCATTTTTTCCCTTGTTTTTTCATGATGTTCACGTTACTTTCCAGCTCTATTTGATTGCTGTGTTTCTGCTCTCTTCTATAGATTTGTTTTGGGTTTATATATCTCTGTTGTCTCTCCTTTGTGTTGGTAGACTGTGCCTGCTAAAGTGGATTCTGCTGTTAAGAAATTCCGACGGCCGAGCTCCAGTGATGTCACCTCTCTGCTATGATGGGCCCCAGGCTCCTTGCCGAAGTGTCCGAATGGGAAAGTGGACTGGATTGTCTCTGGTTGGTTTCAGCTCCCAGTCGCTGGCAGGCGGGCAGTCTCCACCCACCCAGTAGCGCGGGCAGCGGGTGGACTGCCGCCGGCGGGTGGGTGATCTCTAGCCACACAGTCACGCGTTCGGTCACCGGCGGGCGTGCGTTCTCCAGCCGTCAAGACGTGCGGTAAGCAGGTTGGCTGTCCCCGGCAGGAAGGCGGTCTCCAGTTGCCCATTTGCACTGGCAGCAGGCCGGCGTTCTCCAGCCACCCAGTCAGGAGGGCCTGGCCTCTAGTCCCCTGGTTTATCCTGCTAGTCCTGATTTCTCCTGCTAGACCAGATTTCTCCTGAGTGATGCTTCTTGGCAGCTCAAACTGTACTCTGGGTCTGCCATTTGTTGGGTGGGGAGGGTGTCTATTGGGAACCCTGGCACTCTATTGTTTTAATTTTTTCGCTTGCCCAGCGCTGGCTAGACAGGTTTCATTATTGCTGCTGATGGGAAGGGGAGATGAAGGTCAGGTGCCTCTAGTTTCCCCCCCGTCTTTATGCAGGATTGCTGTGATAATACCTCCCCCAGAAAGCCTAGGAGATATTTTATTTGAATTCTCCTCTGTATGGGAGATGAGCTGAGAAACACACAACTGTTTTGTTGTTGCAATCTGTCGGGGAGTGGTGGTGGTTACGTCAGCTCTCCAAGATGGTGGCTATTGGTTTCCTTGGTGGAGTTACCGTTTTGGGGGATACAAATGTACTGCTTACTTCCCCGTCTGAAATCCCAAATTCAGCCAGGGGCTCAGTGGATGCTCAGCCGGCAAGATTCCACAGAATTTGCAGCAACGTTTCTCCATGCTTGCTGGTCGCTTCTCGGTGGTGCCTCACAATCTGTAGCCACGGCGCAGGCAACGCGGATCAATCAGACCGGAACTCCGGTTGCACAGGTGGCTTGTGTTTGAGACTCAATTACCGGACCTCGTTGGTGGAAATCATTCTTCTAGGTTTCGGTGCACACCCATTTTGCTGTAAGATCCTAACAAGATAGTTTTTCGTCGTTCTAACTTGTTATTCACCTGCGCAGTGGCGGGGTACACTGGGTGTGATGCACTCTATTCACAGCCATCTTGCAATGTCAAAATATTAGGATTTTGATGCACCATTTACTGAAGACAGTTTTCAGTACTAGGAAAAAATATGTATTTCAGGTGGATGAATATTTCTGAGAATAATTTTTTAAAAAGTGGATTATAAATCCACATACATGAAAATGAATGAATTTAGGGAGTTCATAATAAGACACATATATTTATATATATATATTTATATATATATATATATATATATATATATATATATATACACACACACACACACACACAAACACACACACACACACAGACATTAAAAACTAGCAATTTATATGCCAATCGATATTCATCATGAAATACATATCATCCCCAGACCCAAAAATATTCATTTTACTGAACATGGATTTATGTATAATGTTGTTCAACTAGGAGGCTTACCCATAGGTTGAATTTTCAGTTTCAAATAAATTTAGGAGGAGTGATCTCTTTTCACAATTTGTATTTGTCAAGTCAGTCACCTCACAAAAATGTACGTGTGATACCAGGTAGGATTCTATATGTGCATATAAAAATACATGTGCTCAATAGGCTACAGAGAAAGGGAGACAGGAATTCACATATTTGTTAACTTTAAAAACACACGGAGAACTATTTCAACAAAAAAATTGACTAGATTTATAACTCCTACCCTATATAATGCAAAAGGCAAGTCCAACTATACACCATTCCTCCTCTGAACTGCTTGTATTTCTATTCTGTTAGGGTTATTATTCTCCATCATATTACGATTAGTAGTCAGAGTCTTGTAGGGTAGCGGTTAGTCTCAAGGATTCAGTATTTCGAATGAAAAATTGGAAAATGAATCCAATGTGTATGCAAATATGTGCTACACAAAATCTTCCCACTCTCATCCAGAACAATGGCTTGGCATTATCTTAGGCCCAAATAATACATAATTAGAGGAGAAGAGTTAGAAAATCTGGGAATACTTATCTGGAATGAAATATGCTAATGAGTTCAGTACCTTGGAGGTGGTAGAGGAGTTTCCAAAAGTAAGGGACAGGGTAAACACTCCACAAACGTGGAGCTCTGCTGGCCTAAAGACTTCTTGAGAAAGTCCCTCTGAGGTTGGGCACTTGAAATATATTTTGTTGTAAGGAGCTTTAGCTTCCTTTGTAATGAGACCATCAAAGGTGGGTCTGAATCTATGTGACCTGGAGGACATGGTTTCTTATTTTCCAATGAACATGAGGCAGCAGTCCTGAATTAGATCTCTGTAGGTAAACTGTGGCCACTGGGGTCTAAGTGTCTCCCCGTGTGGTCTGTGAAGCCATTTGTTCATCCTCCAATTTTCATGGTGTTTCTTGCTGCTGCAATGGGAGTTTGGTATATGCTTCACGAAATACAAGGAGTTCAACTGGGACACAGTGCCGGAGGGAGTTCTGTCACATGTGGTATTTCAGTTTCTGCAGGAGAATGCACCAACCATGCTTCTATATCCCATAGCTTGCCCCATTGACCATAGCAAATCGATTCTGAACATTGTCCTGAAACCTCTCCATATAACAAGACACCTTTACTTATAAGTGACTGCTGGCTGCATCATGTCAGTCACACGCCATTTGGAAGCCAATGGCAGATCCACATGGCCCCACTACACATGTTTTATCACACACCTGCCTATCACTGCTCTAGGTACACTAATCATCAGGCTCCCACTTATTGCATCTCTATTCTAGACAATTTTCATGAAACCCAGTCAATCAAGGCACTGTCTGATATACTCATGATCAGCAACAGGACATCCAAAGGTTTTCCAGTGCCACCTGGTCATGAGAATTTCAAAAATTTCATGGTATTTTTTTAGCCATATTTTAACAATGAAGGTGGAGGCACTGTGAGTTTCAATTCATTCCAGAACCATTAATGTTTACGAAGCTCATTTCAATGAAAGCTCTGGAAAAATCTCACAGGCAATGCTTCCCAAAGAATGGCCAAAAGGTCACATGAAGACAGGCCCATTGAGGTCTACAATGTGAGGTCCATGTGTGTTTTGACTCTCAACTATGGCTGCCAAGTCTTTCAGAATAAAATCATGTGATATCTTGGCTGTGATTCCCAGTGCTCTGTTGAAAGCCACCCTGGGCCTAGATCTCAGTTTCCAAGGGTGACTCTCATGCGTGGCCTCCTAAAATCCCAACACAATTAATGGCAATACTGTTCTGAGGTCAGTTCCAGAACTCAGTCTCTAAGGGGAAAAACACCAGAGTTCATGTTAAGGTGGACCCAGTTATCTCTTTCAACCAACACACAAACCACGAGTATTACATGTTCTTTCATATAAACACTCATCATAACCTCTCGCTGGAAATTTCCATGAGGGGTGAAGCCCAAGACAGTCTCCTAAATAATCTCTCTTGCCCCAGCATGGCCTGGACACCATTCCTGTGAACTAGGAGTGTTCAAATAGGCCTGCTGTTAATACTTCTATGCTTCTCCAATTTGAGGCCTACTGACTCTGCAGTTTAGATTCTTTATGTGAATTGGAGTCATAGGAAAACTCAAGCACTTATGGGCTAGCCTCTGTAGGGCTTTGAAGAAATCATTTGACCCAAAGGATCCCTATTCTAACTTGATGGAGGTCAGGAACCTCACAGAGAAAGGGGAGAGACTTCATCCACAATAACTGCACTTTTGGCCATTTTTGTTTTGGATGCACACATGTGATTTTTCTTTAGATCCTTCAGGTGATGAGAATCTTAGCCACGGCCTCACACAGAGCCAAGAGGCTGATTCAGACACTTAAATTTCCAAAGGAATTAAGCAAAGATCCACAGGTGATGTCCATTCATTTCCATTTTAACCTGTTTTCTTCAGGCTTCACAAACGAGTGTCTTGAGGCAAAGATCTTTCTGACATTCAGGGCAACAGAACAATAGGTAAGCAAAAGGACCGAAGCATTGTTTCTCCACTGAGACTATCATTGTCACACTTATATCTGAGTTTTCTGAGATGCTCGCCATTCCCTTCAGCTACCCCAGTACATGGCCATGTCACAGGGCTTGGAACTGGTACATATCTTGGACACAAAACCATGAGCCTATTCTGGAGAGTAGCCAGAATTCAGGAAGAATGCAGGAATTTTGGAAGATAGCACGTGTTGCCCATTGATAAGGCAAGCCGAAATCCATTCATAAATTTGGCAGGATAAATGCTGGGAAGCTTTCTACTAGACAGGACACAACAATTGATGCATTCTGTTTTCTAATGTCTAAAACCATGGACACAGTGGGATACACAGACACAGTAAGTCATTCGACTTACTAAAAACATTTCACTCCAAACCAAACAAACCGCCTTTCCTACCTATTCTCAGAACATGAGACAAAACCACAAACCCACACCCACAACCACAGAGGCACCACCTTCCACAAAGTAGGTCTGTGATTATCCAGAGTGTCCTCTGACTGGTGGGCCAACTTATGTTCCCCGGAAATTGCCTGTTCTGTCTCAGTTCTGTTCTCTTTAACCAACTCTGTGAACTTGTCAGGAGCCAGCGGTGAGCCACTATCTGCTTTCTCAGGAAAGGCCCCTCTTCTGAGCTTTCATGGCAGTTGGCCATCCTCATATCTGTAGGTACCATGAAAGACTGACTCTGTCTATGGTAAATCCAAACAAGTGAGCCCACTGAGACTGGGACTGGGACAGGCTCTTGGTGCCTTGCTTCCTGGATCTCAAGTTCCGAGAGTTCCATCACCAAGGAAGTGAGGTGAGGTCACTTCCTTCAGGAATTGAATGAGGTCACTGCCTTGGCAACCACTTTGTCCTAACAGTTGTTTCCAAGGGTCCCATGTGATCGAGGCTGCTCCTACTTTTTGTGACACTTTCACAAGTTAGAATGGTATATCAACCATAGGCACCCGGGAACAGCTCTCCAAACAGGACTGTTTGGGTCCATCTTCTCTACATTAAGAACAGAGAGGCTGATTCAGACACAACCCTTCATCCTGACAAGGTTGTTTGCAATGGAAGATGACGTTTGCTCTCTCAGGTCCTTCATGGCTGCCTACATCTTCTCCAGAGATCACTTCTTCATGGACCTTTTAGTTTTACAACAGGTGAAAGATTCCCTACATTCCTGTATTGTAAGACCAACTCGGTTTCTGCTCTTCTGTAAAGTTAGATTGAGGGAACAGTGTATGGTTAGGGTTAATAACAGGTTCGATTTGGGTTAGGAATTATTCTAATTGATGAATAATTGTGTTGGGAACCTGTGATATTTATAAGAATTTATTGGTGAAATATAAGTATGAAAACAAAAATCTAGGTAAAATTTGAAGCCCAGAAGGGCATTGCGCTATTGATTGGGATACTTAGCTTTGAAATACGTTCAGCACAGGTGTTTCAGATAAATTGATTATCAATTGCATAGGACCTTGTACCTTGGATGATTAAATGTAGAAGTGAACATCCACTAAAAAAGGGATAGTCGGAAGGATTAGGAAGATATTCGATAAGTTTCAGAAGAAGACTGAGTACAGGATTTAAACCAAAAGTTTTTTAGCAATAGGGTATCGGGTAGAGAGTGAATGTAAATGTCAGCACATGTGAAGAGTCAGTCACAATGGTGAACTGGGGAAAATATTTAGGAAAGCAGACATCAATAGAGACATTAGGAAATCAGGCAAAGTATAAATTGAGTGATAGGATTAGACATTTGCAACAGGGTTGAGGTTCAATTGATAGTCTTAGGAAGAAACAAATATGTAGTCACCAATAGGATTGACATTTGAGACCATTAGGCACACTGGACATGAATGTTTTTAGTAATCTATGCTCACTTTCCATTTAGGCTTTGATACAATTATAAGTGTGACCTCTTCTTTTTGTGTCCAGAATATTACTGTGATAAAATGTATATGTAGATCAGGTGACATGAGAATTTCTTCCACCATTTCTGGGAGCAACATTTTGAAGATGAAAAAATTAGTATTGGGATTACAAATAGATTTACTCTGTGTCATTGAATATAGAGATAATTCATGGATAGAACATACTGTGAATAAATATTATAACTTGTTCCAACTTTAAATATTGGATTGAATTGATATCTGAAAATAAACAGGAAATCGTATATATATATGCAATCATTCATTCCAACCAAATATACATCGAATGGTAATATTAGGGTTATGGTTTATCATGAAGAGTGTGTGAGTTTTGCTTCAAAATGATTATGAAAATCAAAAAAAATGCATTTTGAAAGAAGTCTCATGAAAAAACAGTCAAGTAACCTGGAGTAATACATGTGTTGTGAATCAGGAAATGATTGAAAGTGAATAAAAATCCTATAAATTATTGAAGTTGTTGATGAAATATATATCCTATGATGTGTATAAACTGAACAAAGAGTAATGTACCAGTGTTGAATAAAATGAACTTCAAAACAGACATCATATCCAATAGGAATCTACTTGCACTGATGTTAAACTGGATCAGTTACTGTAAAATATTAAGATTTTATGCACCATTCACTGAAGTTAGTTTTCAGTACTAGGAAACAAATATGTAATTCAGGTGGATGAATATTTCTGAGAATAATATTGTGAAAAGTTGATTATAAATCCACATACATGAACATGAAGGAATTTAGGTAGTATATGGAAGACACATATATTTCATATTTTGAAAAAATTTGGAGAGTGTGTATATATATATATATATATATATATATATATATATATATATATATATACACACACAACACACACACACAGACAATAAAATTTAGCAATATATATGCCAATCAAAATTCATCATGGAATATATATCATCCACAGATGCAAAAATATTTATTTTACTGAACATGGATTTATGCATAATGTTGTTCTATTAGGATGCTCACCCATAGGTTTAATTTTCTGTTCCAACAGCGTTTAGGAGGAGTGATCTTTTCTCACAGTTTGTATCTTCCAAGTCAGCCACCTCACAAGAATATACGTGTGATACCAGGTAGGATTCTATATGTGCGTATAAAATTACATGTGCTGAATAGGCTACAGAGAAAGGGAGACAGGTATTCACATATTTGTTGACTTTAAAAACACATGGAGAACTATTTCAATTAAAAATTTACTAGATTTATAACACCTACCCTATGTCATGCAAAAGGCAAGTGCAAATATACACCATGCCTCCTCTGAACTGCTTGTATTTCTCTTCTGTTTGGGTTATTTTTCTCCATCATATTAGGATTAGTAATCAGAGTCTAGGAGGGTATGGGTTAGTGTCAGGTGACCCGGCTGGCAGGACATATCAACTTGGGCGTCGATCCTAGTTGGGAAGGAATGAAGGGACAAGAGACACGAGAGATGACAGCAAGACAGGAGTTCTGATCATGCTGCAAACTTTTATTGTTCTCACAGTGTATTTATATGCTGCGGATGGGAAAGCTCTCTTATTGGCAGTTGCTGTATGTCTTCACAGGGTGAGATAACCTCAGGATGTTTCAGGAAGACAGATGGTAGCCGGATGTCTAAAGGAAATAGATGGCTGCGGGATGTCTCCCAGGCAGGTTGTGTCCCAGGGGGATGTTTCTTGTGTCAGTCTATTCTTTGAAGGAGAACATTCTTCTAGCCCCTGAAATCTCCTCCTTTCTTATATAAAATATTCGACCATACCTTACAGGCCATGTATTTAGGGGGTGATAGTGGCTCTGTTTCTCTAGGATGCCTTGGAATATCTCCTGATCCGAGCGAGCATCTTTACTAGGAGATTTCATGTTGGCTTTGGCATGTTTTTGGAGAAGACGTCTTTGAGGGTGTAGCATGCCAACCGCCATGTACCAGAGCATGCCACTCAGAATTCTTGTGTTTTGGGATCCGTGGATTCATCCTCCTGCAGTCCTTCCTGCACCCTCCAATATTATGGCCTAACGTCCTCATTCTAAGGGTGTGTCCTCCCACAAGCGGAGGGGCCCATGGAGGACGAACCCTTATTGCAAGGGCAGAAGATGGTTGGTCAGAGCTGTTACTTATAGTTTTATGTAAGAAAGAGAGATCTGTGGGGATGTAAACTTAATAAGCCTGTGAGAAGGGTAGAACATTCTTTTAAATGTTGGCAGTGCTGTCTTCCATCTCCAGACGATGATAGTGGACCTGTATGGGCTTAGAGGCCAAAATATTAATCTGTTCTTTAATAAATTGTACCAGCCTGTTTATAATGCAGGGTCCTATGGACACCATTAAAAGTAAACCCAACAAAGGGCCTAATAGGGGAAGAAGGTAGGGTAGAAATCCATTATGCCCAGTCCAGAGGGGATTTTCAAATAATTCCCTTTGTCTCTTTTCTAGATCTTTTTGAATCTGCTTAATTTTAGTGTGTACTATGCCTGATTTATTGGCATAAAAGTATCATCATTCCCCTAAGGCCAAGCAAATACCTCCCTTGTTAGCTGTCAGCAAATCTAAGCCTCGTCTGTTTTGAAGGAACACTTCTGCCAGGGAGTCTATTTGGTCCTGCAAAACTTTAATGGTTCCTGATAGAGTTTGTACATCATTTATAAGTTGTTGAGACAGGCAATGGTAAGAGTGTATAGCTGTGCCTAAGCCACTGTACCTGTGCCCACGGCAGCTGTTATTCCAAGGCTGGCAATGAGTAGTAAGTCCTGTATTGCCCACCTATGTCTTTTGACTAAGGTGTCTAGGCTACAAATGGGTAGAGGTTTATCTCCTGGGACAATAGTTATATCAGGGAGTAATAAGGCAAGAACACAACCAAAGGTCCAATTCACTGGAAGCCTGGAAAGGCCGAGTTTCCTCCACATATAAAAACTGTGCCACTGGGGGGACAAAGAGATGCGGTGGGTGAGAAATAATTTTATACTGTTGAACAATTTCCAATGGAAGTAAGTCCAACATCAATATCATAGGTATTATTCTGCATCGCGCCTAAAAGACATAATGTAAAAGTGCCTAGAGGCTGTACTTTAAAAGGAAATACGGGTTGGCATGTATTATCATTTTCCATGATAGAACTAATAGGAACTGCCATAGGCATGATTGCCCCTGTTGTCATGCAGAGCCAGCAATCACCAGCAAGGGTGGGGTTCGAATTATTAAGCTAGGAGAATGTAGTTTCCAAAATATCTAATGTATTGGTATCTAAACCTGGGAACTGGGATTTAGGCTACATTAAGGGATGATATGTGAGCTCAGGGATTTGGGGTTTCAAAAGTTTGATTATCTGAGGATGCTTGACAGCATAAGTGGGTCCTCCACCATCAGAGACCCCTGTAGGGGCCTTAATGGGCCAGCAGGAAGGTTTTCTGACAGTGCCTTGGCACCTAGCTGACTGTAGCTTGGTGTATTTGCCATCTCCTCCCTGGTCAAAGAGAACGGGGGTATAATGAACAGTGGTCCCCCCTGCTGCATGAGTTTTATTTAGGGAGGCTCGAAAAATTGTTCTCCCTGTTTGTTAACACAAATTGAAGCCGACACATAACAAGAGACATGCATCGCCTGGGTATGCGTACAAGTTGCAGAACAATTTTGGAGAGCTTTACTTGTACTAGGGGGAATAATCTTTGGCTTGTTAACACATACCCATTTAGGCTGATGAACTCCTCCGAGATTATGGTCAACCTCGGCATGGAGGTAAGCCACCTTAGTCATGCAGTCAGAAGTCTGGGTCAAACTACTGGGAGCCTCAGTCTAAGATCCTCCCTTGCATTCGCAGGGTGGGGGCAAAAAGGTACTCCATCATGTTGGAAGGTGGAGGGCCAAGGTCTCTGTGTTCAAACCTGTTCAGCAGATGTGCCTTAAGAAAGATCCTCGCACAGATTTTTGGCTGTATCTGAAAAGGAGGAAAATCTGTCCTCAGGGGGATGGCCTTCATCCCTGGGTTGAGGTAAGTCATTAACCTGTTTAACCAGGCATTCTGGTAACCATCTTGGGGATGCTTGCTCTTGGTCCAAAACACAAGCTGAGCCTCATCCCCAGATGAGGATAGGATCTGGGCGTTTCCAGTTATTTGTAATAGGATTGCACCACATAACAGGTGTGCGAACAGAATTGGACCAGGGATGCCAGTGTCTGTCTGCGGCCAAATGGCCTTCACTGTCTAGTGTAAGAAAAATAAGGGCCAATAATGCATGGTTAAGGCGATCCCTGGGAGTGGTAAATACAAGGGCGGAAGCCTTAAGGCGGGATTGCCAAGTCTTTAAGGTAAGCTGGGCAAGTTTCACATGCCTTGGTCCTGAGGGTTGTATGGAATTTCAGTAGTATGACAAATTTGCAAGGTAGCACAAAACTGTTTATACTTGGTACTGGTATATGCAGGACAATTATCTGTTTTAATATGTATTGGTTTACCCATTACGGAAAAGGCTGAAACAAGATGAGAAAGGACATCTTTGGTAGCCTCTCCAGAATGTGGTGATGCAAAAATAAAGCCGCTGAAGGTATCTATAGAAAGGTGTATATATTTGGTTTTTCCAAATTCAGGAAAATGAGTAACATCCATTTGCTAAACCTGATTGGGCAGTAATACTCGGGGGTTAACTTCCAAGTGTTGAATGGGGAGGGAGACAGTGCAACCAGGGCATGCTTTTACTATTTCTCATGCCTGTTGCCTGGTAATTTTACAAAGTAATCGAAGGCTCTGGGAATTTATATGGTGAAGATTGTGTAACTCCATGGCCTTTTGAATGGAGCCAACAAAAATTGGAAAGATGGAACAAGTTGCTGCATCAGCTTGGGCATTACCTTGTGTTAGAGGGCTCGAAAGATCAGAGTGTGACATGATGTGTCCTTAGGAAAATGGATGTTTTCTGGCCTGAATTAGCTGCTGAAGCTGGTGAAACAGAAAGGGGGAATTGGAAGAAGCCTTAATGGTGGGTGAAATCTCCAGCAGGGGCACAGAATGAGCAATGCAGTCACTGTCTGTATAAATATTAACAAGATTATCAAAAAATGTTTTAAAAACTTGTGTTATGGCAAACAATTCCACAAACTGTGCTGACTGATAGACAGTATCAAAGGTGGTAGGCTTGTTATTGACAACAAAGACTGCACGGCCATTACTGGAACCGTCTGTAAAGACAGATAGGGCTTGAGAAATGGGAGCCTTTTGAGTAATTTTGGGAAAAATAAATGGATGTAACTGGACAAAATTTAAAAGGGGGTCATTGGGGAGGTGGTTATGAATTGTTCCCAAAAAGCCTGAAAGGGCAATACCCCATTCATCCCTGTCTGTAGTAAAAATTGGGTTTGGTCTTTACTATATGAGATTAAAATATTATCAGGGTCTTTGCCAAAATGTTGTCGAGAAAGCAAACGACCTTTAATAATAATTGAAGCTACCTGAGCAAGATAAACGGTAATAACCTTGGAGGATGCGGTGGGTAAAAGGACCCAAAGCAAGGGGCAGCCTTTATTTTTAAAATGTGGATCTCGCTGCCAAAATATTCCTGTGGGTGTACGAGGAGTGTGGAAAATAACCAGAACCAGAGGAAGGTTATAAGAAATTTGTGTAACAATGTAACAAACTGTTGGGCAATGGCTTCTGTGGCTTGGTTGAATGAATGTCATGCCTCGGGAGTAAACTTTTGAGGGGAGGAGGGGTGGGAATCACCTCTCAAAATATCATTAAGGGGCAAAAGTACACAAGTGGGTAATTTTAAATATGTTCCTAAAAATTGAATATCCCCCAGTAATATTTGAAAATCATTAAGGGTGTGAAGATGGTCCACACATAGTTGTACTTCAGGAATTTGTATCTGATTATCTTGAAGTTTAAGACACAAATAGGTATAAGTGTCCTGTGTTTGAACCTTATCCAGAGCTATCTGTAGTCCCAAGATAGTGAGGGTTTTGTCAAAGTCCAAGTAACAATTATTAAGGTCATGGGTATTAGTTGCAGCAATTAACAAATCATCCATATAATGTAAAAAAATTTTGTGGACATCGCTCTCTCACAAGGTCTACTGCTTGAGAAACGTAATTTTGGCAAAGCCTAGGGCTGTTGGCCATACCTTGTGGAAGAACCTTCCATTAAAATCTCTGCATAGGGCCCTGAAAATTAATGCAAGCGAGACTAAAGGCAAAATAGCGTCTACCCTCAGGATGTAAAGGAATGGTAAAAAAGCAATCTTTTAAGTCAATAACCATTTTACAATAGTTTTTGGGAATCGCCACTGGTGTGGGAATGCCTGGCTGTAGTGCTCCCATCGGGCACATGACTTTATTAATGGCTCACAAATATTGTAAAAGGCGCCACTTGCCTGATTTTTTCTTGATAATAAAAATAGGAGTCATCCATGGTGAGGTTGAGGGCTTTACATGGCCGGCTGCCAGCTGTTCCTGCACTAACATGGAGGTAGCCTCCAATTTTTCTTGGGTAAGGGGCCACTGATCCACCCACACAGGAGTCTGAGTCTCCCAAATAATTTTATCTGCATGGGGTACAGGAGGGTCAGGGACCGACACTAAAAATCCGAAAACACAAGTCCATATGTATTTGTTTTTTGTATGGGTTGTATAGGCTCCACCAGTCCTTGTTTCCGTCTCCCCTGGCCTGTACTAGGAAAAAAAATTCATACGAAGCATTTGATGAGTCACCATGGAATTGGGACTGGCAAGAATAACTTCCAATGACTCAAAATATCTCGGCCCTATATGTTAACAGGGAGGTCAGGATCAACGAAAGGAGTGACAGTTGACTTATTACCCTCTTTATCAGTCCAGCTAATAGACCTAGAGCTGACCAGAGGATTTTTTGATTTTCCTATCCCTTTAAAGTCAGTCAAGGATGGAGTGAGGGGCCAACCTGATGGCTAGTATTTTTGAGAAATAATTGTGGCATCAGCTCCAATATCTAGAACTCCTTGGAATTCCTTTCCTTCAGTAAGTAAGGTAAGGGTGGGTCTATTGTGAGAAATGGGCTGAACCCAATACACATCAGAGGAGCCCAAGGAGGTAGTCCCCCGAGGTAGTTTTGGGGTGGTGGAAATGCCTCCTGAATCCAACGGAAGGAGTATTAATTGTGCAAGTCTTGTTCCTGCTGGGATGGCGGCAACTCCATTAATAGCAGTGGCCAGTATTTTTATTTCTCCAATGAAATCATTATCATTAATGCCAGGGAAGACCTGAACATCGTGTATGGTAGCAGAGGCTCTTCCAAGAATAAGGGCACACGTATAGATGGAGGGGGACCCATAATTTTAGTGGGTATTATCTGGGGCCCTTGCATTGAGTCTAATATTGTATCTGTGGCGGCACAGAGGTCCAATCCTGCGCTGCCTGGGGTGGCTAGTTGGAGGGAGGCAATTGTGGAGAAGGATTTTGAGGTAGGTTGGGAGTTTGGAAGGGAACAAACCTTATTGCCCCTGTGTTTGTCCTGGGGGATGTTGTGGCCAGTGGCTGGCCCTGCAGGGATTTTCCAGAGAAGCAGGAAGAAATAGGCTGTCTGAGGGCATTTGTCTTAGATCTACACTCACTGGCCCAGTGATGACCTTTACCACATCTATGGAAAAGGGTAGCTGGGGGCGGTTAAGCCCCAGTTTGAGGAGACGCCATTCCTAGGATTTGTTTGCCTGTCGGACACTCACGTGCAAAATGGCCAGGTTGTTTACAGGTAAAGCAAGTACATGAGCCAGGATTGTGAAAGGCCTTGGTAAAGGCGGCCCCTAAAGCGAGACCCATGGCATGGGCTGCACCCACGCCTGCACAGAGTCTAATAAAGTCAGAAAGTTTCCCTTTATCCTTATGTGGTCGAAGAATATCCTGACATGCTGGGTTGGCATTTTCAAAGGCAAGATATTTTACAAGGGTGCTTTCACATTCGCTTGGTCCATGCAAGCATTCCACAGCTAGATTAAGCCGGGGAACAAAGTACCTATAAGGCTCATCGGGCATTTGTCAAATTTTTGCCCGGGAATTGGTAGCCGAGGCCATTTGAGGGAGGTGTCACCAAGCAGGTAAGCCAGCCATCTGAGTCTGCGCCAAGAGTCCAGGAGGTAAACGTGCCTGTTATTTTTAGTGTCAAAAGGCTCATTGCCCACTAGCTTAACTTAAGTCCCAGATTCAGAGTAGGCCTTAGTTAAAATTTTTTGAGCAGTTTCCCGACAGTGCTCTTTGAAATCTGCATTCCATAACAGGAAGTCTCCGGCACTGAGGGTAGCTTGGTCGAAAAATTTCCAATCATTGGGAGTAAGCCATTGTGTGCTGTGGCTTTCTAATAAAGCCAACGTGTCGGGCACAGTGGGGCCATAGTGAGCACAAGCCTTTTTAACTTTTTCAAGAAAACATAGGCTTAATTTTTTGTAGACTCTGGGTTCCTTCCTGCCTAGGGGTGAACTCCTCATCCTCTGAGCCCTGATCTCCTTGATCCATTTCCCCCGCTTCATCCTCTTGTTCCGCGTCTAAGTCTTTGACCTCAGCCTGGGCAGGCTTATCTATCTGACTGGTGGTGACTGGGAAGGTGAGAACAGGCCAATGGAGCAACTTCGCCCTTGTATTAGACCGCTGTGGGCAGGCTTGCGTTGACTCTGTAGCTAAGGCTAATGAACAGAGCTCAGAGTCAAGGGATCTTAATTCTTTTAAAAGTTGGATCTGTTCCCGTTTATGTTGGAAGGACGCTGGCAAAGGAGCGAGGTTAGGCAGGGGAAGTGGGGAAAAATATCTTGGGGGCACTTGGCCCCTGAAGGGTCAGAGCACAAAAGGCAGGAGGGATATAGGAGGGAGGTGGATGTGTAAATCCTATATGCTGTGGCAGGGTCCTGAGAGGTGGCAGGTCTTCTGAATGGTAGAGAGCTGCTTCCTTCTCCAAGATAGCCTCCTTCCCAGGGGTCAATGTGTCTCTGGGGTTTAAAACTGGATAAAGGCAGTTTTTAATCATTGGAGCCTAATTCATTAGGGTCGTATTTTGAGGGGGACCTGGAAGGTTCCCAGGGTCCTGGGGAGACTGAGAAGCGTCTATGTGTATACTAATGATGGGCATGCAGAGGGGGGACAAGAGGTCTTTTGCATAGTCTTTTCCCCAATCCTGACAAGTTGTAAGGTACCATTGTCAAAGGGTGAACTTTTAAGAATTTCATTAATTAAGTTCCAGTAAGAAAAGGTGGGAACTGGCATTTTTTTCTGGGGGAAAGGTTTCATAATAATCTTTTAAACAGTCTTCTACTCTAAGCCATTTTTGCCATCAATGGTCCCTTCAAGAGGAAATCATCGACACAATTCTCCTATTTATGAAAAGAAAAATTTTAAGACCTTTTTCTTAACACGTGTCCCCCATTTCTTGAAGGACTCCTTGAGGCCTGACAAAAACAAATCATGTGACGAAACAGCTTGTCACATGGTGGGTAACTCACCGTGCATCATCCCCACCCTCCTCCTGTATCTGTCTCTCGGTGGTGTCTGCTGAGGCGATTGCGAGCTCCGCTTGACCAAGTCTTCCAGGAGGACGGGGTTCCCCCTCAGTCAAAGGCTTGAGCCCCAGTCGGTGGGCACCAGATGTCCCGGCCGGCAGGACGCATCAACGTGGGCAGCGAACCGAGATGGGGAGAAATGAAGGGACAAGAGACACGAGAGATGACAGCAACACAGGAGTTCTGATCAAGCTGAAAAATTTTATTGTTCACACAGGGGTATTTATATGCTGGATTTGGGAAAGCCCTCTTATCGGCAGTTCCTGGATGTCTTTACAAGGTGAGATAACTTCAGGATGTTTCAGGAAGAAAGATGGCCACAGGATGTCTCAGGGACACAGATGGCTACAGGATGTCTTCCAGACAGGATGTCTCCTAGGGGCTGTTTCTTGTAAGTGTCAGGCTGTTCTTTGAAGAAGAATTCCTTCTACCCCTGACAGTCAGAGATTCAGTATTTCGAATGGAAAATAGGAAAATGAATCCAATGTGTATGCAAATATGTGCTACCCAAAAATCTTCCCACTCTCATTAAGAACAATGCCTTGACATTTTCTTCACCCCAAGTAAGACACAATTAGAGGAGAAGAGTTTGAAAATCTGTGAATACACATCAGGAATGGAAAATGCTCAGGAGTTCACAACCTTGGAGTTTGTAGAGGAGTTTCCAAAAGTAAGGGACAGGGTAAAAACTCCACAAACATGGAGCTCTGCTGGCCTAAAGACTTCTTGAGAAACTGCCTCTGAGGTTGGGCATATGAAATATATGTTGATGACAGGAGCTTTAGCTTCCTTTGTAGTGAGATCATCAAAGCTGGGTCTGCATCTATATGACCTGGAGGACGTAGTTTCTTATTTTCCAATGTACCTGAGGCAGCAGGGCTGAATTCTCTCTTTATAGGTAAACTGTTGCCACTGGATGCTAAGTGTCTTCCAGTGTGGACTGTGAAGCAATTTGGTCATCCTCCACTTTTCGTGGTGTTTCTTGCAGCTGCACTGGGAGTTTGGTATTTGCTTCACCAAATACGAAAAGTTCAACTGGGACAGAGTGCTGGAGGGAGTTCTGTCATGTGTGGTGGGTAAGGGTCTGCAGGAGAATGCACCAACCAGGCTTATATCCCACATAGCTTGCTCCCTTCACCATAGCAATCTGATTCTAAACATTGCCCTGCAACCTCTCCATATAACAAGATGCCTTTACATACAAGGGTATGGGGGCTGCACCATATAAGTCACAAAGCATTTGGAAGCCAATGGCATATCCACATCACCACACCACAGATGTTTTAACACACACCTGCACACCACTGCTCTAGGCCGACTACTCATCAGGCTTCAAGTTACTGGCATCTCTGTTCTACACCATTTTCATGAAACCCAGTCAATCAAGACACTGTCTGGTACACTCATGATCAGCAATAGGACATCCAAAGGTCCTCCAGTGCCACCAGGTGATGGGAATTTCCAAACTTTAATGGTATTTATATAGCCATTTTTCAAGGATAAAATTGGAGGCACTGTGGGTTTCAATTCATTCAGGAACCATTAAATGGAGAAGAAGCTCATTTCAATGAAAGCTCTGGAGAATTCTAACAGGCAAGGCTTCCCAAAGACAGGCTAAAAGGTCACATTAAGCCAAGTGTTTGAGGTCTACAATTTGAGGTCCATATGTGTTTTGACTTGCAACGATGGCTGCCATGTCTTTAAGAATAACATCATGTGATATCCTTCCTGAGATTTCCAGTGCTCTTCTGAAAGCCTCCCTGGGCCTAGATCTCAGTTTCCAAGGGTGACTCTCATGTGTGGCCTGCTAAAATCCCCCAAACAATACATGGCAATACTTCTTTGACGTCAGTTCCAGAACTCAGTCTCTAAGTGGAATCACACCAGTGTTCAAGCCCAGGTGGACATAGTCATCTCTTCCAACAGCCACAAAAATGACCACAATTAAAACCAAAATACTCCCACATGGCCCTCATCTTCTTCCATAAAGACACGCATCATAACCTCAGGCTATAGGTTTCCATGAGGGGCGCAGCACAAGACAGTATCGAAAATAAGGTCCCTTGCCCCCATTTGCCTAAAGTCAGTGTGGCCGGGACACCCTTACTGTAAACCAGGAGTGATCAAAGAGGCCTGCCGTTAATACTGCTCTGATTCTCCATTTTGAGGCCTAATGAATATGGGGTTGAGATTCTTTATGTTAATTGGAGTCATGAGAAAACCCAAGCACCTATGGTCAAGCTTCTGCAGGGGTGTGAAGAACTCATTTGACCCAAAGGATCCCTATTCTCAAAGATGGAGGTCAGGAACCTTACAGAGGAAGGCAAGAGACTTCATCCACTATGACTGCTCTTTTGGCAATTTTGGTTTTGCATGCACACATGGGATCTTTCTTTAGATCCATCAGGTTCTGAGAATTTAAGCCACAGCCTCACACAGGGCCAAGAGGCTGATTCAGACGCATCCCTTTCCAAAGCAATTAAGCAAATAGCCACAGGTGATGCCCATACATTTCTATTTGAAAACTGTTTTCTTCAGGCTTCACAAAGGGGTGGCCTGAGGCAAAGACCTTCCTGACATTCAGGGCAACAGACGAATAGGTTAGCAAAATGTCCAAAGCTGGGTTTCTCCACTGAGACATTCCTGGTCACACTGATATCTGATTTTTCTGAGATTCTCACCATTCCCTTCAGCTATCCAGTACATGGCCATGTCACAGAGATTTGAGTCATTATTTATCATTTATTATCTAAATGTTAATGGCTTAAACTCTCCAATAAAGCGACATAGGCTGGTAACTTGGATTAAATAAACAAATCCAACAATATGTTGCCTCCAGGAGACACATCTGAAATGAAAAGACACACAGGATGAAGGTGAAAGGTTGGGAAAAAATACACCATGAACACGATCCTCGTAAGCAAGCAGGGGCGGACATCCTCATATTGAATAAAATCGACTTCAAGACTAAGTTAATCAAAAGGGATAAGGAAGGACATTATATACTGTTAAAAGGAACCATTCAACAACAAGACATAACAATTATCAATATTTACACACCAAATAATGGTGCTACAATGTTCATAAAACAAATTCTCCTCAAGTTCAAGAATCAAATAGACCACAACACAATCATTTTGGGTGACTTCAACACACATCTCTCTCCATTTGAAATATCCTCCAAACAAAAGTTGAATAAAGAAAGTATAGAACTCAATATCACAATCAATAACCAAGATGTAACTGACATATATAGAATATGTCAACCATCATCAAGTGGATGTACTTTTTTCTCAGCAGCACATGGATCCTTCTCAAAAATAGACCATATATTATGCCATAGGGCAACCCTCAGTAAATATAAAGGTGTGGAGATAATACCATGCATTTTATCTGATCATAATGGAATGAAACTGGAAATCAATGATAAAAGAAGGAAGGGAAAATTCTACATCACATGGAAAATGAACAATATGTTAGAGAATGATCAATTGGTTACAGAACACATATAAGAGGAAATCAAAAAATTCTTAGAGATAAATGAAATTACAGACACAACATACCGGAATCTATGGGACACAATGAAAGCAGTTTTAAGAGGGAAATTCATCACCTGGAGGTCATTCCTGAAAAAAAGAAAAAACCAACAAATAAATGAGCTCACACTTCATCTCAAAGCCCTAGAAAAGGAAGAGCAAAACAATAGCAAATGTAGCAGAAGGCAAGAAATAATTAAAATCAGAGAAGAAATCAACGAAATTGAAACAAAAGAAACTATTGAAAAAATTAACGAAACTAAAAGTTGGTTCTTCGAAAAAATAAATAAGATCAACAGACCCTTAGCCATGCTAAAGACGAGAAGAAAAGAGAGAACTCAAATTACTAACATATGGGATGAAAAAGGCAATATCACAACAGATGCTACAGAAATACAGAAGACAATTAGAAATTATTTTGAGAACCTATATTCCAATAAAATAGAAAATAGTGAAGACATCGGTAAATTTCTTAAGTCATATGATTTGCTCGGACTGAGTCAGGAGGATACACACAATTTAAACCGACCGATATCGATGGATGGAATAGAAGAAGCAATCAAAAGACTACCAACCAAGAAAAGCCCAGGAATGGATGGCAATAAAGCGGAGTTTTACAAAACATTTAAAGGAGAATTAATACCAATACTTTTCAAGTTATTTCAGGAAATAGAAACAGAGGGAGCTATGCCAAATTCATTCTATGAGGACAACATCACCCTAATTCCAAATCCAGAAAAAGACACCTCAAAGAAAGAGAACTGCAGACCAATATATCTGACCAACCAAGATGCAAAAATCCTCAATTAAATTCTGGCGAATCGAATACAAAGACACATCAAAAAAATTGTGCACCATGATAAGGTAGGATTCATCCATGTGATGCAAGGACGGTTCAATATACGGAAATCAATAAATGTTATTCACAACATCAATGGACTTAAAGATAAGAACCATATGATCATCTCGATAGATGCAGAAAAATCATTCAACAAAGAAGAGCATCCCATTATGTTCAAAACATTAGAAAAACTAGGGATAACAGGAACTTACCTCGACATTGTAAAAGCTATCTATGCTAAGCCTCAGGCTAGCATCATTCTGAATGGAGAAAAATTAAAGGCATTCCCTCTAAAATCTGGACCAAGACAGGGATGCCCTCTATCACCACTTCTATTCTATATAGTTCTCGAAACACTGGCCAGAGCAATTAGACAGATGAAAGAAATCAAAGGCATAAAAATAGGAAAATAAGAAAGTAAATTTTCACTATTTGCTGGGGACATGATTCTATACATAGAAGACCCAAAAGGGTCTACAAAAAAAACAACTAAAACTAATAAATGAATTCAGCAAAGTGGCAGGATATACAATCAAAACACATAAATCAAAGGCATTTCTGTATATCAGTGACAAAACTTCTGAAACGGAAATGAGGAAAAACACTCCATTCACAATATCCTCAAAAAAATAAAATACTTGAAAATCAACCTAACAAAAAAGGTGAAAGACTTATACAATGAAAACTACAGGACCCTAAAAAGAGAAGTAGAAGAAGATCTTAGAAGATGGAAAAATATACCCTGTTAATGAATAGGCAGAACTAACATCATCAAAATTGCGAAATTACCAAAAGTTTTCTATAGGTTTAATGCAATGCCAATCAAAATCCCAAAGGCATTTCTTGTAGAAATAGATAAAGCAATCATGGAGTTCATATGGAAAAATATAAGACCCAGAATAGCAAAAGCAATTCTAGCAGGAAGTGTGAATCAGGCGGTATAGAGATACCAGACTTTAAACTAAACTACAGAGTAATAGTAACAAAAACAGCATGCCACTGGTACCAAAACATGTGGGGGGAACAATGGTACAGAATAGAGGACACAAAGACTAATCCACAAAGCTACAACTATGTTATATGATAAAGGAGCTAAAAGCATGCAATGGAGGAAATATAGCATCTTCAACAAATGGTGTTGGGAAAAATGGAAATCCATATGCAACAAATGAAACTGAATCCCCTCCTCTCGCCATGCACAAAAGTTAACTCAAAGTGGATCAAGGAGCTAGATATCAAATCAGAGACTCTGCATCTGATAGAAGAATAACTTGGCTCCAATCTACATAATGTGGGGTCGGGCTCCAAATTCCTTAACAGGACACCCATAGCAGAAGAGTGAATAACAAGAATCATCAAATGGGACTTACTTAAACTAAAAAGTTTTTTCTCAGCAGGATAAAAAATGAGAGAGGTAAATAGGGAGCCTAAATCATGGGAACAAATTTTTACTCCTCACACTTCAGATAGAGCCCTAATTTCCAGAATATACAAAGAACTCAAAAATTAAACAATAAGATAACAAATAACCCAATCAACAAAAGGACCAAGGACCTGAACAGACACTTCTCAGTAGAGGACATACAATCAATCAATAAGTACATGAAAAAATGCTCACCATCTCTAGCAGTCAGAGAAATGCAAATCAAAACCACCCTAAGATACCATCTCACTCCAGTAAGACTGGCAGCCATTAGAAAGTCAAACAACAATAAGTGCTGGCAAGGTTGTGGGGAAAAGGGTACACTTGTACATTGCTGGTGGGACTGCAAATTGGTGCAGCGAGTATGGAAAGCAGTATGGAGATTCCTGGGAAAGCTGGGAATGGAACCACCATTAGACCCAGCTATCGCCCTCCTCGGACTATTCCCTGAGGACCTTAAAAGAGCATACTATAGGGATACTGCCACATCAATGATCATAGCAGCACAATTAACAATAACTAGACTGTGGAACCAACCTAAATGCCTTTCAATAGATGAATGGATAAAAAAAATGTGGCATCTATACACAATGGAGTATTATGCAGCACTAAAAAATGACAAAATCATGGAATTTGCAGGGAAATGGATGGCATTAGAGCAGATTATGCTAAGTGAAGCTAGCCAATCCTTAAAAAACAAATGGCAAATGTCTTCTTTGATTTAAGGAGAGCAACTAAGAACTGAACAGGGGGAAAGAGCATGAGGAAAAGATTAACATTAAACTGAGACGAATGAAGGGAGGGAAAGGGAGAGGGAAGGAAAATTGCCTGAAATGGAAGGAAAACCACATCGTTATACAAAATCACATATATGAGGTTGTGAGGGGAAAGGGGGGGAGAGAATGGAACAACAACAGATGAGGTAGAGGAGGAAGATGGGAGGGGAGAGGAGGGGGGATAGTAGGGGATAGGAAAGACAGCAGAATACAACAGTCACTAATATGGCATTATGTAAACATTGTGAATGTATTACTGATGTGATTCTGCAATTTGTATTTGGGGTAAAAAAGGAAAAGCATAACTCACATGAATCAAATGTATGAAAGATGAAAAAAATTAAAAAAAAATAAAAATAAAAAATAAAAAATAAAAAATAAAAAAATGTGGCATTTATACACCATTGAGTATTACACAACATTAAAAAATGACAAAATCATTGAATTTGCAGGGAAATGGATGGCACTAGAGCAGATTATGCTTAGTGAAGCTAGCCAAACCCTAAAAAACAAATACCAAATGTCTTCTTTGATATAATGAGATCAACTAACAACAGAGCAGGGAGGAAGAGCAGGAAGAAAAGATTAACATTAAACAGAAACATGAGGTGGGGGTGGAAAGAGAGAGATAAAGGAAATTGCATGGTAATGGAGGGAGACCCTCATTGTTACACAAAATTACATATAAGAGGTTGTGAGGGGAATGTGAAAATAAACAAGGAGATAAATGTATTACAGTAGATGGGGTAGATAGAGAAGATTGGAGGGTAGAGGCGATAGTAGAAGATAGAAAAGTTAGCAGAATACAACAGTTACTAATAGGGCATTAGAAAAATGTGGATGTGTAATCGATGTGATTCTGCAAACCGTATTTGGGATAAAAATGGGAGTTCATAACCCATTTGAATCTAATGTATGAAATATGATATGTCAAGAGCTTTGTAATGTTTTGAACAACCAATTAAAAATAAAATAATAATATGAAATAAAATAATTGAAAAAAAACACATGGAGAAATATTTCACTCTCAACCAGAACAATGCCTTGACATTACCCTCGCCCCAAGTAATACATCATTAGAGAAGAAGAGTTAGAAAATCTGAGAATACATATCTGGAATTTAATATGCTCAAAAGTTCACAACCTTGGAGGTGGTAGAGTAGTTTCCTAAAGTAAGGGACAGGGTAAACACTCCACAAACATGGAGCTCTTCTGGCCTAAAGACTTCTTCAGAAACTGCCTCTGAGGTTGGGCACTTGAAATATATGTTGTTGTCAGGAGCTTTAGATTCCTTTGTAATGAGAGCATCAAAGCTGGATCTGCATCTATGTGACCTGGAGGACATGGTTTCTTATGTTCCAATGAACATGAGTCAGCAGTGCTGAATTCAATCTTTGTAGGTAAACTGTGGTCACTGGGGGCAAAGTGTCTCCCCGTGTAGACTGTGAAGCCATTTGGTCATCCTCCACATTTTTTGGTGTTTCTTGCTGCTGCACTGGGAGTTTGGTATTTGCTTCACAATATACAAGGAGTTCAACTGGGACAAAGTGGTGGAGGGAGTTTCTCATGTGTGGTGGGACAGGGTCTGCAGGATAATGCACCCACCATGGTTCTATCCCAAATAGCTTGCCTCTTGACCATAGCAACCTGATTCTGAACATTGCCTTGAAACCTCTCCAAATAACAATTTGTCTTTACATATAAGGGTCTGCTCGATGCACTATGTCAGTCACAAGCAATTTGGAAGCCAATGGCAGATTCACATGGCCGCACCACAGATGATTTATCACACACCTGCCGACCACAGCTCTACGCCCACTACTCAGCAGGCTCCAAATTACTGGCATCTCTGCTCTACACCATTTTCTTGAAACCCAGTCCATCAGGCACTGTCTGGTATACTCATAGTCAGCAACAGGATATCCAAAGGTTCACCGGTGCCACCTGGTAATGGAAATTTTAAAAAAATTTCATGGTATTTATCTAGCCATTTTTCAATGATGAAGTTGAAGGCAATGTGGGTTTCACTTCATTTAGGAACCATTAAATGGTGAGGAAGCTCATTTCAAAGAAAGCTCTGGAGAACTCTCATTAGGAAGACTTCCCAAAGAGTGGCCAATGATCACATGAAGCTAGGCGCATTGAGGTCTACAATGTGAGGTCCATGTGTGTTTTGACTCTCAACTATGGCTGCCAAGTCTTTCAGAATAAAATTACGTGATACCCTGGCTGAGATTCCCAGTGCTCTGTGCAAAGCCAACCTGGGCCTAGATCTCAGTTTTCAAGGGTGAATCTCATGCGTGGCCTCCTAAAATCCCAACTCAATTCATGGCAATACTTCTCTGAGGTCAGTACCACAACTCAGTCTCTAAGGGGAATCACACCAGAGTTCAAGCCAAGGTAGACCCAGTCATCACTTCCAACTGCCACACAAATGACCACAATTAAAACCAAAACACTCCCACATGACCCACATCTTCTTCCATATAGACACTCATCATTAATTCTGGCTAGAGATTTCCATAATGGGCTCCGCCCAAGACAGTGTCAAAAATAATCTCCCTTGCCCCTCATTTTGAATAAAGTCAGGGTTGCCTGTACACCCTTCCTTTGAACCAGAAGTGATCAAATAGGCCTGCCATTAATACTGCTCCGCTTCTCCAATTTGAGAATAACTGACTGTGGGTTTTAGATTCTTTATGTGAATTGGAGTCATGAGAAAACCCAAGCACCTATGGGATAGAATCTGCAGGGCTTTGAGAAACTCATTTGACACAAAGGATCCCTATTTTCACTTCATGGACGACAGGAACCTTACAGAGGAAGGCGAGAGACTTTATCCACAATGACTGCTCTTTTTGCCATTTTGGTTTTGGATGTACACATGGAATCTTTCTTTAGATCCATCAGGTGATGAGAAACTAAGCAACAGCCTCACACAGGGCCAATGGTCTGAATGAGACACATCCTTTTCAAAGCAATTAAGTAAAGAGCCACAGGTGATGCCTATTCATTTCCATTTGAAAACTGTTTTCTTCACAAAGGGGTGGGCTAAGGCAAAGACCTTCCTGACATTCAGGGCAACAGAACAATAGGTAACCAAAAGGCCCAAAGCAGGGTTTCTCCACTGAGACTTTAATGGTCACAGTGATTTCTGAGTTTTCTGCGATGCTCGCCATTCCCTTCAGCTATCCAGTACATGACCATGTCACAGAGCTTGGAGGTGGTATTTATCTTGCACAAAAAATCATGAGCCAATTCTGGAGAGTGGCCAGAATTCAGGAAGAAAACAGGAACTTAGGAAGATAGCAGGTGTAGCCCATTGATACGGCAAGCCGCAGTCCATTCATAAATTGTGCAGGATGAATTTTGGGAAGCTTTCTACTAGACAGGACACATCCATTAATCCAATATCTTTTCTAATGTCTACAACCACGGATAACAGTGGGATACGCAGACACAGAAACACTCGCCTTGCCAAACGACTTACTAGAAACAGTTCACTCCAAACCAAACAAACCGTGTTCCCTGCCTATTCTCAGAACATGAAACAAAACCACAAAAACACATCCACACCCACAAAGGCACCTCCTTCCGCCAAGTAGGTCTGTGACTATAGGGAGTGACCTCTGACTTATGGGCCATACTATGTTCCCCCGAAATGGCCACTTCTGTCTCAGATTTGGACTCCTTGGCCAACTCTATGAAATTGTCAGGAGCCAGCTGTGAGCCACTACCTGCTTTCTCATGAAAGGCCCCTCTTCAGAGATTTCCTGCCATTTGGCCATCCTCACAACAGTAGGTACCAAGAAACACTGACTCTGTCCTTGGTGAATCCAAACAAATGAGACCACTGGGACTGTAACTGGGACTGTCTTTTGTTCCTGAATTCCTGGATCCCAAGATCAGAGTTCCATCACCAAGGAAGTGAGGTGAGGTCACTTCTTTCAGGAATTGAAAGAGGTCACAGCTTTGGAACCACTTTGTCCTAACAGTTGTTTCCAAAGGTCCCATGAGATGGAGGCTGCCCCTACTTCCTGTGACACTTTCTCAAGTTAGAATGGTATATCAACCATAGGCACCCGGGAACAGCTCTCGACACAGGCCTGGTTTGGTGCATCTTCTCTACATTAAGAAGAGAGAGGCTGATTCAGACACAACCCTTCATGCTGACCTGGTTGTTTGCCATGGAAATTGACTTTTGCTTTCTCTGGTCCTTCATAGCTCCCTAATGTTCTCCAAAGATCATTTCTGCATGGATCTTTGAGTTTCTCAGCAGGTGGAAGATCCCCTACATTCCTATATTGTAAGGCCAACTCTGTCTCTTCTCTTCTGTAAAGTTAGATTGAGGGAACAGTGTATGGTTATGGTTAATAACATGTTTGAATTGGTTTAGGAGTCATTCTGCTGGATGAATAATGGTATTGGAAGCTGTGATAATTCAAATTATATAGAGGTGAAATACAAGTATGAAAACAGAAATCTAGGTACGAATGAAGCCCAGAAGTCATTGGGCCCTTGATTGGGATAACTAGCTTTGAATTATGTTCTGCAAAGGTGTCTCAGATAATTTGAAATACAATGGCATACGACCTTGTACCTTGGATGATTGAATGTAGAAGAGAACATTCAGTCAAAAAGGGATAGTCGGTAAGATTAGGAAGATAGTCGGTAGGTTTAGGAAGAAGAGTGAGTATAGGATTTGGACCAAATGTTGTTTAGCAATAGGGTTTCGTTAGAGAGTGAATGTAAATGTCAGCACATATGAAGAGTCAGTCACTATGATGAACTGGGGAAAATATGTAGAAAAGCTGATATCAATAGAGACATTATGAAATCAGGCAAAGTATTAAGTGAGTGATAGGATTAGACATTTTCACCAGAGTTGAGTTTGAATACATAATCTTAGGAAGAATAATTATGTAGTAACCAATAGGATTGACAATTGAGAGCATTAGGCAACCTGGTCATGGATGATTTTAGTAATCCATGTTCTCTTTCCATTTAGGCTTTGGTACAATCATAAGTGTGACCTTTACATTTTTTGTCCAGAATATTACTGTGATAAAACGTATATGTAGATCAGGTGACATGAGTATTTCTACCACCATTTCTGGGAGCAATATATTGAAGACGTAAAATTAGTATTGGGGGTACAAAGAGGTGTACCCTGTGTCTATAAACATAGAGATAAAGCATGAATAGACCATACTGTGAATAAATAATATAACTGGTTACAACTTTAAAAAATGGATTGAATTGATATCTGAAAATATACAATAAACCTTATATTGATATACATTAATTCATTCCAACCAGTTATTCATCTAATGGTAATATTAGTGTTTTGGTTTATCATGAAGAGTGTGTGAGTTTTGCTTCAAAAGTGATTATGGAAATAGAAAATAATGTGGTTGGAAAGAAGCCTCATGAAAAGACCAGTCAAGACACCCTGACAATACATATGTTCTGAAGCAGGAAATCATTAAAGTTGAAACAAATTCCTATAAATTTGAGAACTTGTGGATTAAATGTATATCCTATGATGTGTAAAAATTGAAGAAATAATAATGTACCAGTGGTGAATACAAATGAACGTCAAATTACATATCATGTCCCATAGGAATCTACTTGTATTGATGTTAGACTGGGTCTGTTACTGTAGAATTATTAGGATTTGTATGCACCATTCCCTGAAGTTAATTTTCATTACTAGGAAACAAATATGTATTTCAGGTAGATGAATATTTCTGAGAATAATACTGTGAAAGTTGGTTATAAATCCACATACATGAACATGAATGAATTTAGAGAGTGTATATAATACACATATATTTCATATTTTGAAATATCTGGAGAGTGTATATATATATATATATATATATATATATATATATATATATATATATACACAAACACACATACACACACAAAATAACCACACATACATAAAGAAGTAGCAATATATATGCCAATCGAATTTCACCATTAAATATTTATCATCCACAGATGCAAAAGTATTTATTTTACGGAACCTAAATTTGTGTATAATGTTGTTCTACTAGGAAGCTCCCCTATAGGTTGAATTTTCAGTTCCAACAGTCTTTAGGAGGAGTGATGTCTTCTCTCAATTTGTATCTGCCAAGTCAGCCACCTCACAAAAATGTACTTGTGATACCTGGTAAGATTCTATATGTGCATATAAATATACATGTGTGAATAGGCTAGAGAGAAACGGAAAAAAGAATTCACATATTTGTTTACTTTAAAAACACATGGAGAGTATTTCAATTAAAATATGACTAGATTTATATCTCCTACCTTATATAATGCAAAAGGCAAGTCCAACTATCCAACATGCCTCCTCTGAACTTCTTGTATTTCTATTCGGTTTGGGTTTTTTTCCTCCATTTTATTAGGATGAATAGTCTGAGTCTAGTAGGTATGGGTTAGTGTCAGGGATTCAGTATTTCAAAAAGAAATTTGGAAAATGAACCCAGTGTGTATGCAAATATGTGCTGCAAAAATATCCTCCCACTCTCATCCAGAACAATGACTTGATATTACCTTCGCCCCAAGTAAGACACAATTAGATGAGAAGAGTTAGAAAATCAGTGAATATATATCTGGAATGGAAAATGCTCAGGAGTTCACAAGCTTGGAGGTGGCAGAGGAGTTTTCAAAAGTAAGGGACAGGGTAAACACTCCACAAACATGGAGTTCTGCTGGCCTAAAAACTTTGTGAGAAACTGCCTCTGAGGTTGGGCACATGAAGTATATGTTGTTTTCAGGAGATTTGGCTTCCTTTGTAGTGAGACCATCAAAGCTGGGTCTGCATCTATGTGACCAGGAGGACATGGTTTTTTATTTTCCAATGAACATGAGACAGCACTGGTGAATCCTCTCTTTGTAGGTAAAGTATGGCCACTGGGGACTAAGTGTCTCCCCGTGTGGACTGTGAAGACATTTGGTCATCCTCCAATTTTGTGGAGTTTTTGCAGCTGCACTGGGAGTTTGGTATTTGCTTCACAAAATACAAGGAGTTCAACTGGGACACAGTGCTGGAGGGAGTTCTGTCACGTGTGGTGCATCAGTGTCTATAGGAGAATGCACCAACCAGGCTTCTATCCCTCATTGCTTGCCCCATTGCTCTCTTGTCGATATTAACCTGATTCTGAACATTACCCTGAAAACTCTCCATATAACCAGATGACTTTACATATAAGGGTCTGCTAGCTGCACCATGTCAGTCACAAGCCATTTGGAATCCAATTGTAGATCCTCATGGCCCTACCACTGATGTTTTATTACACACGTGCCCACCACTGCTCTAGACCCACTACTCAGCAGGCTCCAACTTACTGGCATTTCTGTTCTACACCATTTTCATGAAACCCAGTCAATCAAGGCACTGTCTGGTAAACTCATGATCAGCAACAGGACATCCAAAGGTTCTCCCGTGCCACCTGGTCATGGGAATTTCAAAAATTTCATGGTATTTATCTAGCCATTTTTCACGGATGAAGTTGGAGGCACTGTGGGTTTCAATTCTTTCAGGAACCATTAAATGTTGAGGAAGCTCATTTCAATGAGAGCTCTGGAGAACTCTCACAGGCAAGGCTTCCCAAAGAGTGGCCAAAAGGTCACATTAAGCCAGGCCCATTGAAGTCTACAATGTGAGGTCCATATGTGTTTTGACTCTCAAATATTGCTGCCAAGTTTTTCAGAATAAAATCATGTGATATCCTGGCAGAGATTCCCAGTGTTCTGTGGAAAGCAACCCTGGGCCTAGATCTCAGTTCCAAGGGTGACTCTCATGTGTGGCCTCCTAAAATCCCAACAAAATTCATGGCAATACTTCTTTGAGGTCAGTTCCACAACTCAGTCTCTAAGAAGAATCACACCAGAGTTCAAGCCCAGGTGGACCCAGTCATTTCTTCCAACCGCCACACAAATGACCAAAATTAAAACAAAAACACTCTCACATGCCCCTCATCTTCTTACATGTTGTCATTCATCGTAATGTCTGGCTGAAGATTTCCATGAGGGGTGAAGCCCAAGACAGTGTCCAAAATAAGCTCACTTGCTCCTCATTTGCCTAAAGTCAGGGTGGCGTGGACACCCTTCCTGTGAACCAGGAGTGATCAAATAAGCCTGCCATTAGTAATTCTCTGTTTCTCCAATTTGAGGCCTACTGATTTTCAGGTATAGATTCTTTATGTGATTTGGAGTCATGCGAAACCCCAAGCACCTCTGCAGGGCTTTGAAGAACTCATTTGACCCAAAGAATCCATTTTCTCACTTGACAGAGGTCAGGAACCTAACAGAGGAAGGCAAGAGACTTCATCCACAATGACTGATCTTTTTGCCATTATGGTTTTGGATGCACACATGGGATCATTTTTTATATCCATCAAGTGTTGAGAATGTAAGTCACAGCCACACACAAGGCCAAGAGGCTAATTCAGCCACATCCCTTTCCAAAGCAATTAAGCAAAGAGCCACAGGTGATGCCCATTCATTTCCATTTGAAAACTCTTTTCTTCAGGCTTCACAAAGGGGTGGCCTGAGCCAAAGACTTTCCTGACATTCAGTGCAACAGAACAATAGGTAAGCAAAAGGCCCAAAGCAGGGTTTCTCCATTGAGACTCCCTTTTCACACTGATACCTGAGTTTTCTGAAATCCTGGCCATTCTCTTCAGCTATCCAGTACATGGCCATGTCACAGAGCTTGGAGTGGTACATATCTTGGAAACAAAACCATGAGCCTATTCTGGAGAGTAGCCAGAATTCAGGAAGAAAACAGGAACTTAGCAAGATAGAAGGTGTTGCCTCTCGATAAGACAAGCTGCAGTCCATTCATAAATTGGGCAGGATGAATTATGAGAAGATTTATACTAGACTGGACGCATCCATTAATGCATTCTCTTTTCTAATGTCTGCAAAAACGGACACAGTGGGATACACAGACACAGAAACACTCGCCTGGTCAAACGACTTACTAGAAACAATCCACTCCAAACCAAACAAACCAAATTTCCTACCTATTCTCAGAACATGGCCTGTCCTCTCTCAGATCTGGTTTCCTTGGCCAACTCTGTGAAGTTTTCAGGAAAAAGGGGTGAGCCACTACCTGCTTTCTGTGGAAAGGTCCCTCTTCAGAGCTCTCCTGGCGTTTCGCCATCCTCACATAAGTAGGTACCAAGAAAGAATGACTCGGTCCTTGGTAAATCCAAACAAGTGAGCCCACTGGGACTGGGGCTGCCTCTGGGTGCCTGGCTTTTTGGATACCAAGTTCAGAGAGTTCCATCACCAAGGAAATGAGGTATGTCACTTTCTTTGGAACTGAATGAGGTCACTGCCTTGGCAACCACTTTGGCCTAACAGTTGCTTCCAAGTGTCCCATGAGATGGAGGCTGCCCCTACTTCCTGTGACACTTTCACAAGGTAGAATGGTATATCAACCATAGGCACCCAGGAACAGCTCTCCACACAGGCCTGGTTTGGTCCATCTTCTCTACAATAAGAAGAGAGAGGCTGATTCAGACATATCCCTTCATCCTGACCAGGTTGTTTGCCATGGAAGATGGCTTTTGCTCTCTCAGGTCCTTCATACCTGCCTACATCTTCTCCAGGTTTCATTTCTGAATGGACCTTTGAGGTTCTCAGCAGGTGGAATGTCCCCTACTTTCCTGTATTGTAAGAACGACTCTGTCCCTGCTCTTCTGTAAAATGAGATTGACAGAACAGTGTATGTTTAAGGTTAATAACAGGTTCTATTTGGGTTAGGAATCATTCTGTGCAATAAATAATGGTATTGGGAAACTGCAATATTTACAAGAATATCGAGGTGAAATATAAGTATGAAAAAAGAAATCTAGGAATGATTTGAAGCTCAGAAGGGCATTGGGCCCTTGATTGGGATACTTAGTTTTGAATTATGTTCTGCAAAGATGTCTCAGATAATTCGATATACAATGGCATAGGACCTTGTACCTTGGATGACTGAATGTAGAAGAGAACATCCAGTCAAAAGGGATAGTCGGTAGGATTAGGAAGATTGTTGGTAGGTTTAGGAAGAAGAGTGAGTGTAGGATTTGGACTGAAAATTCTTTAGCAATAGGTTTTCAGTTAGAGAGTGAATGTAAATGTCAGCACATATGAAGAGTCAGTCATTATGATGAAATTGGGAAAATATGTAGAAAAGCTGATATCAATAGAGACATTATGAAATCAGGCAAAGTGTTAAGTAAGTGATAGGATTAGACATTTTCACCAGGGTTGAGTTTGAATATATAATCTTAGGAAGAACAATTATGTAGTAACCAATAGGATTGACATTTGAGAGCATTAGGCAACCTGGACATGGATGATTTTAGTAATCCATGTTCTCATTCCATTTAGGCTTTGGTACAATCATAAGTGTGACCTTTACATTTTTTTGTCCAGAATATTACTGTGATAAAATGTATATGTAGATCAGGTGACATGAGTATTTCTACCACCATTTCTGGGAGCAATATATTGAAGACTTAAAATTAGTATTGGGGGTACAAAGAGGTGTACCCTGTGTCTATAAATATAGAGATAAAGCATGAATAGACCATATTGTGAATAAATAATATAACTGGTTACAACTTTAAAAAATGGATTGAATTGATATCTGAAAATATACAATAAACCTTATATTGATATACATTAATTCATTCCAACCAGTTATACATCTAATGTTATTATTAATGTTTTGGTTTATCATGAAGAGTGTGTGAGTTTTGCTTCAAAAGTGATTATGGAAATCGAAAATAATGTGTTCGGAAAGAAGTCTAATGCAAAGACCAGTCAAGAAATATGGAGGAATACGTGTGTTTTGAAGCAGGAAGTGATTGAAAGTGAAACAAATGCGTATAAATTTTGCTAAATTGTTTATGAAATATATATCCTATGATGTGCATAAACTGTTGAAATAGTAATGTACCAGTTTTGAATAAAACTTAACGTAAAAATAAACATCATGTCCCATAGGAATCTACTTGTATTGATGTTAAACTTGGTCAGTTACTGTAGAAATATTAGGATTTGCGTGCCTCATTCACCGAAGTTAGTTTTCTTTTTTTTTTTTAATTTTTTAATCGTTGTTCAAAACATTAGATAGTTCTTGATATATCATATTTCAAACTTTGATTCAAGTGTGTTATGAATCCCATTTTTACCCCTTATACAGATTGCAGAATCACATCCGTTACACATCCATTGATTTACATATTGCCATACTAGTGTCTATTGTATTCTGCTGCCTTTCCTATCCTCTACTATCCCACCTCCCCTCCCCTCTCCTCCCCTCTTCTCTCTCTACTCCCTCTACTGTAATAAATTTCTCCCTTTTTGTATTATTTTTTCCTTTCCCCTCACTTCCTCTTGTATGTAATTTTGTATAACCCTGAGGGTCTCCTTCCATTTACATGCAATTTCCCTTCTCTCTCTTTTTCTCTCCCACCTCTCATCCCTATTTAATCTTAATCTTCTTCTCATGCTCTTCATCCCTACTCTGTTCTTAGTTACTCTCTTTATATCAAAGAAGGCATTTGGCATTTGTTTTTTACGGATTGGCTAGCTTCACTTAGCATAATCTGCTCTAATGCCATCTCTTTTCCTGCAAATTCTATGATTTTGTCATTTTTTAATGCTGAGTAATACTCCAGTGTGTATAAATGCCACAGTTTTTTTATCCATTCTTCTAGTGAATGGCATATATGTTGGTTCCATAGTCTTGCTACTGTGAATTGTGCTTCTATGAACATTGATGTAGCAGTGTCTCTGTAGCATGCTCTTTTAAGGTCTTTAGGGAATAGACTGAGAAGTGGAAGAGCTGGGTCAAATGGTAGTTCCATTCCCAGTTTTCCAAGAAATCTCCATACTGCTTTAAAAATTGGCTGCCCCAATTTGCAGTGCCTCCAATAATGTACAAGTGTACCTGTTTCCCCACATCCTCACCAGCACTTGTTGTTGTTTGACTTCATAATGGCTGCCAATCTTACTGGAGTGAGATGGTATCTTATGGTGGTTTTGATTTGCATTTCTCTGACTGCTGGAGATGGTGAGCATTTTTTTCATGTACTTGTTGATTGATTGTATGTCCTTTTCTGAGAAGTGTCTGTTCTGGTCCTTGGCCAATTTGTTTATTGGGTTATTTGTTATCTTATTGTCTAATTTCTGTATACTCTGAATATTAGGGCTCTATCTGAAGTGTGAGGAGTAAACATGTGTTCCGAGGATGTAGGCTCCCTATTTACCTCTCTTATTGTTCCTTTTGCTGAGAAAAAAATACTTTTTAGTTTGAGTAAGTCCCATTTGTTGATTCTAGTTATTAACTCTTGTGCTATGGGTGTCCTATTGAGGAATTTGGAGCCCGACCCCACGGTATGTAGATCGTAGCCAACTTTTTCTTCTATCAGATGCCATGTCTCTGATTTGATATCAAGCTCCTTGATCCATTTTGAGTTAACTTTTGTGCATGGCAAAAGAAAGGGATTCAGTTTCATTTTGTGGCATATGGATTTCCAGTTTTCCCAGCACCATTTGTTGAAGATGCTATCTTTCTCCATTGCATGCTTTTAGCCCCTCCATCAAATATAAGATACTTTAGTTTTCTGGCTTGGTTTCTGTGTCCTCTATTCTGTACCATTGGTCCACCCGCCTGTTTTGGTACCAATAGCATGCTATTTTTGTTACTATTGCTCTATAGTATAGTTTGAAGTCTGGTATCGCTATACCGCATGATTCACACTTCCTGCTTAGCATTGTTTTTGCTATTCTGGGTCTTTTATTTTTCCATATGAATTTCATGATTGCTTTCTCTATTTCTACAAGAAATGCCGTTTGGATTTTGATTGGCATTGTATTAAACCTATAGAGAACTTTTGGTAATATTGCCGTTTTGATGATGTTAGTTCTGCCTATCCATGAACAGGATATATTTTTACATCTTCTAAGATCTTCTTCTATTTCTCTCTTTAGGGTTCTGTAGTTTCCATTGTATAAGACTTTCACATCTTTTGTTTGGTTGATTCCTAATTATTATTATTTTTCTTTTAGGATATTGTGCATGGAGTTGTTGTCATCATTTCCATTTCAGAGGATTTGTCGCTGATATACAGGAATGCCTTTGTTTTATGCGTGTTGATTTTATATCCTGTCACTTTGCTGAATTCATTTATTAGTTCCATTAGTTTCTTTGTAGACCCTTTTGGGACAGCTAGATATAGAATCATGTGATCTGCAATAGAGATAATTTAAGTTCTTCTTTTCCTGTTTTTATGCCTTTTATTTCTTTCATATGTCTAATTGCTCTGGCCAGTGTTTCGAGAACTATGTTGAACAGAAGTGGTGAGAGAGGGCATCCCTGTCTTGTTCCAGATTTTAGAGAGAATGCCTTCAATTTTACTCCATTCAGAATGATGCTAGCCTGAAGCTTAGCATAGATTGCTTTTACAATATTGAGGTATGTTCCTCTTATCACTAGTTTTTCTAGAGTGTTGAACATAAAGGAATGCTGTACTTTGTCAAATGCTTTTTATGCATCTATCGAGATGATCATATGGTTCTTATTTTTAAGTCTATTGATGTCGTGAATAACATTTATTGATTTCCGTATATTGAACCAGCCTTGCATCACACGGATGAATCCTACTTGATCAGGATTCACAATTTTTTGATATGTTTTTGTATCCAATTCGCCAGAATTTTATTGAGGATTTTTTCATGTAGGTTCATTAGAGATATTGGTCTGTAGTTTTCTTTCTTTGAAGTGTCTTTGTCTGGTGTAAGAATCAGGGTGATGTTGGCCTCGTAGAATGAATTTGGAAGATCTCCCTCTTTTTCTATTTTCTGAAATATCTTGAAAAATTTTGGTATTAATTCCAATTTAAAGGTTTTGTAAAACTCTGCTGTATACTTATACGGTCCTGGGCTTTTCTAATTTGGTAGTCTTTTGTTGGTTTCTTCTATTTCCTCAATTGATATTGGTCTGTTTAGGTTGTCTATATCCTCCTGACTCAATATGGGCAGATCATATGACTTAATAAATTTATCGATGCCTTCACTATCTTCTATTTTATTGGAGTATAAGAATTCAAATTACTTTCTGATTATCTTCTGTATTTCTGAAATATCTGTTGCAATATTTCCTTTTTTAATCCCTTATGCTAGTAATTTGAGTTCTCTCTCTTCTTCTCTTCATTAGCATGGCTAAGGGTCTGTCGATTTTATTTATTTTTTCAAAGAACCAACTACTAGGTTTGTCAGTTTTTTCAATTGTTTCTTTTGTTTCAATTTCATTAACTTCAGCTTTGATTTTAATGATTTCTTGCCATCTACTTCTTTTGCTGTTGCTTTTGTCTTCTTTATCTAGAATTTTGAGATGAAGTATGAGATCATTTATTTGTTGGTTTTTTCTTTTTTTAAGAAATTATCTCCAAGCAATGAATTTACCTCTTAGAGCTGCTTTCAATGTGTCCCATAGATTCCGATATGTTGTGTCTGTGTTTTCATTTATCTCTAAGAATTTTTTAATTTTTTCCTTGATGTCTTCTATAACCCATTGATCACTCAGTAACCTATTGTTCATTCTCCAAGTGATGCATGATTTTTTCTTCCTTCTCTTATCATTGATTTTTAGTTTCATTCCATTATGATCAGACAAGATGCATGGTATTATCTGTACTCCTTTATATTGTCTAAGAGTTGCCCTGTGGCATAATATATTATCTATTTTTTAGAAGGATCCATGTGCTGCTGAGGAAAAATGTAACTGCTTGATGTTGGGTGTTATATTCTACATATGTCAAATAAGTCTAGGTTATTAATTGTGTTATTGAGTTCTATAGTTTCCTTATTCAACTTTTGTTTGGAAGATCTGTCTAGTGGTGAGAGAGGTGTGTTGAAGTCTCCAATGATTTTTGTATTGTGGTCTATTAGACTCTTGAACTTGAGAAGAGTTTGTTTCATGAACATACCTGCACCATTGTTTGGGGCATATATATTTATGATTGTTGTGTCTTGTTGGTGTATGGTTCCCTTGAGCAGTATGTAGTGTCTCTCTTTATCCCTTTTGATTAACTTTGGCTTGAAATCTATTTTATTTGATATGAGAATGGACTCTCCTTCTTGTTTCCGAAGTCCATATGAGTGATATGTTTTTTCCCAAACTTTCACCGTCAGTCTATGTATGCATTTTCCTATCAAATGTGTCTCCTGTAGGCAGCATATTGTTGGGTCTTGTTTTGTGATCAACTCTACTAGCCAGTGTGTCTTAATTGGTGAGTTTAAGCCATTAACATTGAAGGTTATTATTGAGATATGGGTTGTTCTTCCAGCCACATTTGTTTATTTATGTAACTAAACATGGTTTGTTTTCCTCTTTGATTATTTCCCCCCTTTAATGTCCTACCTTCCATTGTTGGTTTTCAATTTTATTTTCCATTTTCTCTTCCTGCAATGTTTTGCCGAGGATGTTTTGAAGAGATGGTTTTCTCGCTGCAAATTCTTTTCACTTTTGTTTATCGTGGAAGGTTTTAATTTCATCTTCCATCCTGAAGCTTAATTTCGCTGGATACACAATTCTTGGTTGGAACCCATTTTCTTTCAGTGTTTGAAATATGTTATTCCTGAGTCTTCTAGCTTACAGAGTCTGTTTTGAAAGATCAGCTGTTATTCTGATTAGTTTACCACTAAATGTAATCTGCTTCCTTTCTCTTGTAGCTTTTAAAATTTTCTCCTTTTTCTGTATGTTGGGCATCTTCATTATAATGTGTCTAGGTGTGGATCTCTTATGATTTTGCACATTCGGCGTCCTGTAGGCTTCTAGGACATGGGATTCTGTTTCATTTATCAAGTCTGGGAAGTTTTCTCGTATTATTTTATTGAATAGGTTGCTCATTCCTTTGGTTTGGAACTCTATACCTTCCTGTATCCCAATGATTGTTAAGTTTGGTCTCTTTACGTTATCCCATATTTCTTGGATATTCTGCTCATGGTTTCTGAACAGTCTTGCTGAGCTGTCTATGTTCTTTTCAAGTTGAAATACTGTGTCTTCATTGTCTGATGTTCTATGTTCTAAGTGTTCTACTCTGCTGGTAGTATTCTCAATTGAGTTTTTAAGTTGGTTTATTGCTTCCTGCAATTCTAGGATTTCTGTTTGTTTGTTTTTACAACCTCTATCTCCCTGTATAGTTGATCTTTTGCTTCTTGGATTTGTTTATGTAATTCATTGTCGAAGTGATCTTTCATTGTCTGATTTTGTTGTCTAATGTCTTCCTTGAGACTCCAAATCATCTGAAGCATGTGTATCCTGAATTCTTTATCTGACATTCCATGTGATGCAGCTATTACCTCTTCTAAAGTTGTGTTCACCTGCATTGCTTGTGGTCCTTTCTTTCCTTGTCTTTTCATACTGCTCGCATTTCTCTCTGCTTGGTGACACTGTTGTGTTTTTGAAATTCTACCCCTATATATTTGTATTGCTCTTGTATAGTTGCAGGAGCGGGGAGCAGCTGTGCTGCTCCCCCAATTGTGGGGATCTATCTACCATGCTGACGGGCTGCTAGGCCTGTTCTGCTGGTTGGTTGCAGGTCTACCTATCTTATAGGAGCGGCCAGTGGCTCTACTCTGCCCTTACTCCAATTGGTATGACGTGTCTACCATGCTGGCAGGTCGCTGGGCCTGTTCCAGACGAAGGAGGCGGCTCTGCTCTGCCTCTACTCCAATTGGGCCTGTTCGCTGAACGGTCGCAGGTCTGCCCATTTTGTGGGCACAGTGGGCGGATCTGCTCTGCCTCTACTCCAAATGGGGTGTAGTGACTAGCATGCCAGCAGGTCGCTGGGCTGGTTCTGGGCACGGGCGAAGGCTCTGCTCTGCCCCTACTCCAATTGCGGTGACGTGACTACCTCGCCGGCAGGTCGCTGGGCCTGTTCTGGGAACGGGCACTGGCTCTGTTCTGCCCCTACTGCTATTGGAGTGACCTGACAACCACACCGGTGGGCCGCTGGGCTTGTTCTGGGCGTGGGAGAAGGCTCTGCTCTGCCACTACTCCAATTGGGGTGCCGTGTCTACCACGTCTGCGAGTCGATGGGCCTGTTCCAGGCACAGGCACCGGCTCTGCTCTGTCCCTACTCCAATTGGGATGACGTGACTACAACGCCTACGGGTCCCTGGGCCTCTGCCGGGCGTGGGCAGCGGCTCTGCTCTGCACCTCTGGCTTGATGACAAAGTGAGAGACTCGGGTGTTTGTGACTCACTTTCTTTATGAGGAGACCAACTGTTTCTGTCACCGCTGGTATCGATGAAGTTATCTCCTCCGCCGCTTTGTGATGACATCAGATCTCTACCATGTTGATATCTCATGCGAATGGCAGCATTTCGTTCCCTTTGCTGGGTGACCAAAGCAACGGGTGAGTCCTGACCGGACCTCACAAGCCCTGTCTCAATCCTGTTGCCACTGCCTATGAAGGCTCGGTAGGTATTTACCTCCACAGTATTCAGCAAGACCTGGACCGCGAAGCTGTTTCCGCGGGTTCTTTAGCCCTGGGCCTGATTAGTTCCAGGAGCAGAATTTGGCCGCTCTGGGCTTGCTGTATGTTCTGATAGGAGCAGGCCTGAGTAATTTGTCTGCGAGACACAGGCGAATGGCAGCCTGAGATTACCTGTTCTATAGCTGAATGAGCTGCAATCAGTCGAAAACAGGAATGGTGACGTCAGATCTCCAAGATGGTGGCCCCTGGCTTTCTCTGTGGTCTGACCGGTGTGGAAAACTGAATTGGACTGCTTCCTTCCCCCGTCTCAAACCCCGAATTCAGCAATGAGCCCAGTGATTTCACAGCTGGCAGGAGCCCACAGAATCCACACTGCTGAATATTTGTGTTGGTATCTCATTGTTTCTCAGCATGTGATGCAGACTCTAGCAGCAGGGCAATTTGCTGAATAAGCAGCATGACACTCCGTGCGGACAAATCACTCACGTTTGAGCCCCGTCGCTGATCCTCGTGAGATGGAAATACTTCCACTAGGTTTTCGAGCACCCCAATTTTCCTGGAAATTCCTAAAAAAATAGGTTTTAGCCGTTCTAACTCGTCATTTTCCTGCACAGTGACGCTGTACATGGGGTTGATGCACTCGTTTTGTCGCCATTATATGATCCCCTGAAGTTAGTATTCAGTACTAGGAAACGAATCTGTATTTCAGGTTGATGAATATTTCTGAGAATAAACTTGTGAAAAGTTGATTATAAATCCACATATATGAATATGAATAAATTTAGGGAGTGTATAATAAGACAAATAAATTTCGTATTTTGAAAAATCTGGAGAGTGAATATATATATATATATATATATATATATATATATATATATATACACATACACACACACACACAAACATTAAAAAGTAGCATTATGTATGCCAATTGAAATTCACCATGAAATATATATCATCCACACATCCAAAAATAATCATTTTACTGAACATCGATTTATGTTGTTCAACTAGAAAGCTGACCCATATGTTGAATTTTCAGTTCCAACAGCGTTTAGTAGGAGTGATTTCTTCTCACAATTTGTATCTGCCAAGTCAGCCACCTCACAAAATGTACGTGTGATACCAGGTAGAATTCTATATGTGCATAAAAAAATACATGTGCTGAATAGGCTACAGAGAAAGGGAGACAATTATTCACATATTTGTTAACTTTTAAAACACATGGAGAACTATTTCAATTAAAATTGGCTAGATTAATAACACCTACCATTTATCATACGAAAGGCAAGTCCAACTATACACCATGCCTCCTGTGAACCTCTTGTATTTCTATTTTGTTTGGGTTATTTTTCTCCATCATATTAGGATTACAAGTGAAAGTCTAGAAAGGAATTTGTTAGTGTCAGGGATTCAGTATTTCAAATGGAAAATTGGAAAATGTATCCAATGTGTAAGCAAATATGTGCTACATAAAAATCTTCCCACTCTCATTCAGAATAATGCCTTGGCATTACATTTGCCCCATGTAAGACACAATAAGAGGAGAAGAGTTAGAAAATCTGTGAATACATAAATGGAATGGAAAATGTTCAGGAGTTCACAAATTTGGAGGTGGTAGAGGAGTTTCCAAAAGTAAGGGACAGTGTAAACACTCCACAAACATGAAGCTCTGCCGGCATAACATGTGGAGAAACTGCCTCTGAGGTTGGGCACTTGAAATATATTTTGTTGTCAGGAGCATTAGCTTCCTTTGTAGTGAGACCATAAAAGCTGGGTCTGCATCTATGTGACATGGATGACATGGTTTCTTATTTTCCAATGAACATGAGGAAGCAGTGCTGAATTTTTTTTTTGTAGGTAAACTGTGGCCATGGGGGGCTAAGTGTCTCCCAATGTGGACTGTGAAGCCATTTGGTCATCCTCCACTTTTCGTGGTGTTTCTTGCTGTTGCACTGGGAGTTTGGTATTTGCTTCATGAAATAAAAGGAGTTCAACTGGGACACAGTGCTGTAGGGAGTTCTGTCAGTTGTGGTGGGTCGGGTTCTGTAGGAGAATGCACCAACCAGGCTTCTATCCCACATAGCTTGCCCCATTGACTATAGCAACCTGATCCTGAACATTGCCCTGAAACCTCTCCATATAACAAGATGCTTTTACATATAAGGGTTTACTGGCTGCAAAATGTCAGTCACAAGCTATTTGGAAGCCAATGGGAGATAAACATGGCCACACCAGAGATATTTTACCACACACCTGCCCACCATGGCTCTAGGAACACTACTCAGCAGGCTCCAACTTACTGGAATCTCTGTTACACACCATTTTCTTGAAACCCAGTCAATAAAGGCAATGTCTTCTATACTCATGATCAGCAAGAGGACATCCAATGGTTCTCCAGTGACACCTAGTCATAGGAATTTCAAAAATTTCATGGTTTTTATCTAGCCAGTTTTCAAGGATGAAGTTGGAGGCACTGTGGGTTTCAATTCATTCATTAACCATTAAATGGTGAGGAAGGTCATTTCAATGAAAGCTCTGGAGAACACTCAGAGGCAAGGCTTCCCAAAGGGTGGCCAAAAGGTCACATGAAGCCAGGCACATTCAGGTCTACAATGTGAGGTCCATGTGTCTTAAGACTCTCAACTATGGCTGCCAAGTCTTTCGGAATAAAATCATGTGATATCCTGGCTGAGATCCCCTTGGCTCTCTGGAAAGCCACCTTGGGCCTAGATCTCACTTTTCAAGGGCGAATCTCATGCATGGCCTTCTAAAATCCCAACACAATTCATGGCAATACTTCTCTGAGGTCAGTTCCAGAACTCAGTCTCTATGTGGAATCTCACCAGAGCTCAAGCCCAGGTGGATCCAGTCATCTCTTGCAACTGCCATACAAATGTCCACAATTAAAACCAAAACACCCCCACATGGCCCTCATCTTCTTCCATATAGACACTCATCATAACCTCCGGCTGGAGGTTTTCATAAGGTACACAGCCCACGTCTGTGTCCAAAATAAGCTCCCTTGCCCCTCATTTGCCTAAAATCAGGGTGGCCTGAACACCCTTCCTGTGAACCAGAAGTGATCAAATAGGCCTGCCGTTAATACTGCTCTGATCTCCAACTTGAGGCCTACTGACTGTGGGGTTTAGATTCTTTATGTGAATTCATTTTTTTGTTGTTGTTGTACTTTAACTTTTTAAAATGTTTTCATTTTCTTAATATTTTTCTTTTATTATTATTATTATTTTAAATTTTAATTTTAATTTTTTAAATGATCATTATTTTTAATTTTTTTTCTTTCTTTATTTTCTATTTTTTTCTTTTGTCTTATCATTTCTTTTCAATTTTCTTATTCCCCCTTCCCTGAATTCTACCTGCCTACTCTCATTCTTTTTAGTGACTTCTTCCCTTTCCTTCTAAAATCTTTCCTCCCAAGCATCAAATTAATTTATAAGAGTAAGCAGTAACTCAGCAGTCAGAGCAAGAAGTAACATGAGCAGCACAAAAAATCAAGGAAGAAAATAAGTACAAACAATGAAGGACAGCCTAAATATTCAGGAGGACATATAGTCATCAGAAAAATGGTCATATAGAGAACTCAAGGAATACCTTAGACAGATGGAATGGAAACTTAAAGAGGATACGAGACAGCAAATCCAAACAGTGAAAGAACACATTGAAAATGAATTACATAAACAGATAAAAGAAGAAGTTAAGTATTTTTATCAGGAGATAGAGATTATAAAAAAAAAATTAAACAATAATTCTAGAAATGAAGGAAACGATAAACCAAATTAAAAACTCAATTGAGAGTATCACTAACACTGTGGAGCAAGTAGTAGACAGAATGTCAGATAATGAAGAAAAATATATCATCTTGAAAAGAATCTAGCCAACACAGAAAGGCTGGTACAAAATCATGAGTAAAACATCCAAGAGATATGGGATAACATTAAAAAACCAAATTTATGAGTCATCTGGGTAGGTACACAGATTCAAACCAAGGAAATGAGTAAACTACTGAATGAAATAATTACAGAAAACTTTCCAGAAATAAAAGGAAACGGATATACAAATTGTACATGCTTACAGGACACCGAGCACATAAAATCACAGTAGACCAACATCAAGACACATTTTTATGAAGATATCCAATATACAGAAAAAAGAGAAAATATTAAAAGCTATAAGAGAAAGGATGCAGATCACATTCAGGGGTATACCAATAAGGTTGAGAACGGATTTTTCATCACAGTTGCTGAAAGCAAAAAGATCCTGGAACAACGTATTTCAAACACTGAAAGACAATGGATGCCAACCAAGAATTCTGTATCCAGCAAAATTAAGTTGCAGGTATGACAATAAAATAAAAATATTTCATGATAAACAAAAGCTAAAAGAATTTGCAGCCAGAAAACCAGCATTGCAAAGCATCTTGAGCAAAACAATACAAGAAGAAGAAATGAAAATCAACAACCAAAACCATCAGTGGGAAGTGCCTCAGTAATGACAGAGGGCGGGGGAAAAGCTAATCATGGAGAAACAAACTAAATTTAAAAAAAAAGATGAATAATCAAACATGGGTGGCAGTACAAACCATATATCAATTGTAACTCTAAATATTAATGGCTTAAACTCTCCAATAAAGCGACATAGGCTTGTAACTTGGATTAAAAACGAATCCAACAATATGTTGCCTCCAGGAGACACATCTGAATGGAAAAGACATACACAGGCTGAAGGTCAAGTTTGGGAAAAAATATACCATGCACACGGTCCTCATAAGCACGCAGGGGTGGCCATCCTCATAACGAATAAAATTGACTTTAAGACTAATTTAATCAAAATGGATAAGAAAGGACATTATATACTGTTAAATGGAACCATTCACCAATAATACATAAGAATTATCAATATTTATGCACCAAATAATGGTGCTGCGACGTTCAAAAAACAAATTCTCCTCAAGTTCCAGAATGAAATAGACCACAACACAATAATTATGGGTGACTTCAACACACCTCTCTCACCATTGGACAGATCCTCCAAACAAAAGTTGAATAAAGAAACTATAGAACTCAATATCACAATCAATAACCTACACTTAATTGACATATATAGAATATATCAACCATCATCAAGTGGATATCCTTTTTTCTCAGTAGCACATGGATCCTTCTCAATAATAGACCATATATTATGCCATAGGACAACCCTCAGAAAAGATAAAGGGGTGGAGATAATACCATGAATTTTTTCTGATCATAATGGAATGAACCTGGTAACCAATGATAAAAGAAGGAAGGAAAAATCCTACATCACAAGGAAAATGAACAATATGTTACTGAATGATCAGTGGGTTACAGAAGACATAAAGGAGGAAATCAAAAAATTCTTAGAGATAAATGAAAATACAGACACAACATATCAGAATCTATGGGACACAATGAAAGCATTTTTAAGAGGGAAATTCATCACCTAGAGGTCATTCCTGAAAAAAAGGAAAAACCAACAAATAAATGAGCTCACACTTCAACTCAAAGCCCTAGAAAAGGAAGAGCAAAACAACAGCAAATGTAGCAGAAGGCAAGAAATAATTAAAATCAGAGCGGAAATCAACGAAATTGAAACAAAAGAAACTATTGAAAAAATTAACAAAACTAAAAGGTGGTTCTTCGAAAAAATAAAGATGTTTGACAGACCCTTAGCCATGTTAATGAAGAGAAGAAGAGAGAGAACTCAAATTACTAACATATGGGATGAAAAAGGCAATATTACAACAGATGCTTCAGAAATACAGAAGACAATTAGAAATTATTTGGAAAACCTATATACCAATAAAATGGGATATAGTGAAGACATCGATAAATTTCTTAAATCATATGATTTGCCCAGACTGAGTCAGGAGGGTACACACAATTTAAACAGACCAAAGTCAATGGATAAAACAGAAGAAGCAATCAAATGACTACCAACCAAGAAAATCCCAGGACTGGATGGGTATACAGCGGAGTTTTACAAAACCTTTAAAGAAGAATTAATACCAATACTTTTCAAGTTATTTCAGGAAATAGAAAAAGAGGGAGCTCTGCCAAATTTATTCTATGAGGCCAACATCACGCTGATTCTGAAGTCAGAAAAAGACACCTCGAAGAAAGAAAACTACAGACCAATATATCTGATGAACCTAGATGCAAAAATCCTCAATAAAATTCTGGCGAATCGAATACAAAGGCACATCAAAAAAATTATGCACCATGATCAAATCGGATTCATACCTGGGATGCAACGATGTTTAAATATACGGAAATCAATAAAGGCTATTCACCACATCAATAGACTTAAAGATAAGAACCATATGATAATCTCGATAGAAGCAAAAAAAGCATTCGACAAAGTACAGCATCCCTTTATGTGCAAAACATTAGAAAAACTAGGGATAACAGGAACTTCCCTCGACATTGTAAGAGCTATCTATGCTAAGCCTCAGGCTAGCATCATTATGAATGGAGAAAAATTGAAGGCATTCCTTCTAAAATCTGGAACAAGACAGGGATGCCCTCTCTCACCACTTCTATTCTATATAGTTCTCGAAACACTGGCCAGAGCAATTAGACAGACGAAAGAAATAAAAGGCATAAAAATAGGAAAATAAGAAAGTAAATTATCACTATTTGCGGGTGACATCATTCTATTCATAGAAGACCCAAAAGGGTCTACAAAAACTACTAGAACTAAAAAATGAATTCAGCAAAGTTGCAGGATATAAAATCAACATGCATAAATCAAAGGCATTTCTGTATATCAGCGACAAAACTTTTGAAACAGAAATTAGGAAAAACAATTCATTCACAATATCCTCAAAAATATAAAATAATTGGGAATCAACCTAACAAAAGAGGTGAAAGATTTATACAATGCAAACTACAGAATCCTAAAACAAGAAGTAGAATAAGATCTTAGAAGATGGAAAAATAAACCCTGTTCATGGATAGGCAGAACTAACATCATCAAAATGGCGATATTACCAAAACTTCTCTACAGGTTTAATGCAATGCCAATCAAAATCCCAACAGCATTTCTTGTAGAAATAGGTAAAGCAATCATGAAATTCATATGGAAAAAAAAAGCCCCAGAATAGCAAAAGCAATTCTAAGCAGGAAGTGTGAATCAGGTGGTATAGCGATAGCAGATTTCAAACTATATTACAGAGCAATAGTAACAAAAACAGCATGGTACTGGTACCAAAACAGGCGGGTGGAACATTGGTACAGAATGGAGGACACAGAGACTAATCCAAAAAGCTACAACTATCTTATATTTGATAAAGGAGCTAAAAGCAAGCAATGGAGGCAATATAGCATCTTCAACAAATGGTGTTGGGAAAAATGGAAATCCATATGCAACAAAATGAAACTGAATCCCTTTTTCTCGCCATGCACAAAATAAACTCATAGTGGATCAAGGAGCTAGATATCAAATCAGAGACTCTGCGTCTGATAGAAGAAAAAGTGGCTCCGATCTACATATTATGGGGTTGGGCTCCAAATTCCTTTATTGGACACCCATAGCACAAGAGTTAATAAACAAGAATCAACAAATGGGACTACTTAAACTGAAAAGTTTTTTCTTAGCAAGAGAACGAATAAGAGAGGTAAATAAGGAGCATACATCATGGGAACAAATTTTTACTCCTCACAGTTCAGATAGAGCCCTAATATCAAGAATATACAAAGAACTCAAAAAATTAGACAATAAGATAACAAATAACCAAATAAACAAATGGGCCAAGGGCTTGAACAGACACTTCTCAGAGGAGGACATACAATCAATCAAAAAGTACATGAAAAAATGCTCACCATTTTTAGCAGTCAGAGAAATGCAAATCAAAACCACCCTAAGATACCATCTCAATCCAATAAGATTGGCAGCCATTATGAAGTCAAACAACAACAAGTACTGGCAAAGATGTGGGGAAAAAGATACACTTGTACATTGCTGGTGGGACTGTAAACTGGTGTGGCTAATTTGGAAAGCAGTATGGATATTCCTGGGAAAGCTGTGAATGGAACCACAATTTGACGCAGCTATTGCCCTTCTTGGACTATTCCCTGAAGACCTTAGAAGAGTGTACTACAGGGATACTACCACATCGATTTTCATAGCAGCACAATTCACAATTGCTACACTGTGGATCCAACCCAGATGCCCTTCAATAGAAGAATGGATTAAAAAATGTGGCATTTATACACTATGGAGTATTACGCAGCACTAAAAAATGACAAAATCATGGAATTTGCAGGAAAATGGATGGCACTAGAGCAGATTATGCTCAGTGAAGCTAGCCAATCCCTAAAAAATAAATACCAAATGTCTTCTTTGATATAATGGAGCAACTAAGATCAGAGCAGGGAGCAATAGCAGGAAGAAAAGATTAACATTAAACAGAGACATGAGGTGCAAGGGTAAGTGAGAGAAAAGGGAAATTGCATGGTAATGGAGGGAGACCCTCACTGTTACACAAAATTACATATTGTTGTGAGTGGAATGGGAAAATAAACATGGAGAGAAATGAATTACAGTAGATGGGGGAAAGAGAGAAGATAGGAAGGGAGGGGAGGTGAGATAGTATAGTATAGGAAAGGTAGCAGAATACAACAGTAACTAATAGGGCATTATGTAAAAATGTGGATGTGTAACTGATGTGATTCTGTAATCTCTATTTGGGGTAAAAATGGGAGTTCATAAGTCACTTGAATATAATGTATGAAATATTATATGTCAAGAGATTTGTAATGTTTTGAGCAATCAATAAAAGAAAAAAAGTAGCAATATATATGCCAATCAAAATTCATCATGAAATATATATAATCCAGAGATCAAAAATATTCATTTTACTGAACATGGATTTATGTATAATTTCATACAACTAGGAAGCTCAACCATAGGTGGAATTTTCAGTTTCAACAGTGTTTAGGAGGAGTGATCCTTTCTCACAATTTGCATCTGCCAATTCAGTTACCTCACTAGTATGTACGTGTGGTACAAGGTAGGATTCTATATGTGCATATAAAAATACATGTGCTGAATACGCTACAGAGAAAGGGAGACAGGAATTCACATATTTGTTAATTTTAAAAACACATGTAGAATTATTTCAAAAAAAATTGACTAGATTTATAACTCTTACACTATATTATGCAAAAGGCAATTGTAACAATACACCATGCCTCCTCTGAACTGCTTGTATTTCTATTCTGTTTGGGTTATTTTTCACCATCATATTAGAATTATTAGTCAGCGTATAGTAGGGTATGTGTTAGTTTCAGGGCTTCAGTATTTCAAATAGAAAATTGGAAAATGAATCGAATGTGTATGTAAATATGTGCTACACAAAAATCTTCTCACTCACATCCAGAACAATGCCTTGATATTAGCTTCGCCCCAAGTAAGACACAATTAGAGTAGAAAAGTGTGAAAATCTGTGAATACATATCTGGAATGGAATATGCTCAGGAGTTCACAAACTTGGAGGTGGTAGAGGAGTTTCCAAAAGTAAAGGACAGGGTAAACACTCCACAAACATGGAGCTCTGCTGGCCTAAGTCTTCTTGGGAAACTGCCTCTGAGGTTGGGCATTTGAAATATATTTTGTTGTCATGAGCTTTAACTTCCTTTGTAATGAGACCATCGAAGCTGGGTCTGCATCTATGTGACCTGGAAGACATGGTTTCTTGTATTCCAATGAACATGAGGCAGCAGTGCTGAATTCTCTCTTTGTAGGTAAACTGTTGCCACTGGAGGCTAAGTGTCTCCCCATGTGTACTGTGAAGACAATTGGTCATCCTCCACTTTTCGTGGTGTTTCTTGTTGCTGCACTGGGAATTTGGTATTTGCGTCACCAAATACAAGAAGTTCTACTAGGATCCAGGGCTTGAGGGAGTTCTGTCACGTGTGGTGGGTCAGGGTCTGCAGGAGAATGCACCAACCAGGCTTGTATCCCACATAGCTTGCCCCAATAACCATAGTAAACTGATTCTGAACATTGCCCTGAAACCTCTCCATATTAAAAGATGCCTTTATATATAAGGGTCTGATGTCTGCACTATGTCAGTCACAAGCCATTTGGAAGCCAATGGCCAATCCACTTGGCCCCACCTTGGTGTTTTATCACACACCTGCCCACCACTGATCTAGGCCCACTACTCAGCAGGATACAAATTACTGGCATCTCTGTTCTACACCATTTTCATAAAATCCAGTCAAACAAGGCATTCTCTGGTATACACATGGTCAGCAACAGGACATCCAAAGTTTCTCCAGTGCCACCTGGTCATGGGAATTTCAAAAATATCATGGTATTTATCTAGCCATTTTTCAAAAATGAAGTTGGAGGCACTGTGGGTTTCAAATCATTCAGGAACCATTTAGTGTTGAGAAAGCTTATTTCAGTGCAAGATCTGGAGAACTCTCACAGGCAAGGCTTCTCAAAGAGTTGCCAAAAGGTCACATGAAGCCAGGCACATTGAGGTCTACAATGTGAGGTCCATGTGTGTTTTGACTCTCAACTATGGCTGCCAATCTTTCAGAATAAAATCATGTGATATCCTGGCTGAGATTCCCATTGTTTTGCGGAAAGAGACCCTGGGCCTAGATCTCAGTTTCCAATTGTGAGTCTCATGCATGGCCTCCTAAAATCCCAACACAATTCATTGCAATTCTTATCTGAGTTCAGTTCCAGAACTCAGTCTCTAAGGGGAATCACACAAGAGTTCAAGCCTAGGTGGACCCAGTCATTCCTTCCAACCACCACAAAAATGACCACAATTAAAATCAAAACACTCCCACAGGGCCCTCATCTTCTTCCATATAGACACTCATCATAACCTCTGGCTGGAGGTTTCTATGAGGGGCGCCGCCTAAGAAAGTGTCCAAAATAAGCTCACTTGCCCTTCCTTTGCCTAAAATCATGGTGGCCTGGACACTCCTCCTGTGAACCAGGAGTGATCAAATATTCTTGCTGCTAAAGTGTTCCACTTCTCCAATTTGAAGCCTACTGGCTGTGAGGTATAGATTCTTTATGTGATTTGGAGTCATGAGAAAACCCAAGCACATATGGGCTAGCCTCTGCAGGGATTTGAAGGACTCATTTAATCCAAAGGATCCCTATTCTCACTTGATGGAGGTCAGGAACCTAAAACAAGAAGGCAAAAAAATTCATCCACAACGACTTCTCTTTTGGCCATTTGGTTTGGGAAGCACATGAGATCTTTATTTAGATCCATTGGGTGCTGAGAATCTAAGTCACAACCTCACACAAGGACAAGAGACTGATTCAGACACATCCCATTCCAAAGCAATTAAGCAAAGAGCCACAGGTGAAGCCCATTCTTCTCCATATGAAACAGTTTTCTTCAGGCTTCACAAAGGGTTGGCCTGAGGCAAAGACCATCCTGACATTCAGGGTAATAGAAATAGAAGTAAGGAAATGGCCAAAGCAGGGTTTCTCCACTGAGACTTTACTGGTCACACTGATATCTGAGTTTTCTGAGATGCTCTCATTCTCTTCAGCTATCCAGTACATGGCCATGTCACAGAACCTTGTGGTGTTACATATCTGGGACACAAAACCATGAGCCTATTCTGTAGAGTGGCCAGAATTCACGAAGAAAACAGTAACTTAAGAAGATAGTAGTTGTTGCCCATCCATAAGGCAAGGTGAAGTCCATTAATCAATTGGGCAATATTAATGTGGGGAAGCTTTCTATTAGAGAAAACAAATCCATTGATGCATTCTCTTTTCTAATGTCTACAACCACGGATACAGTGGGAAACACAGACATAGAAACACTCACCATGTCAAAGGACTTACTAGAAACAGTCCACTCCACACCAAAAAAAACCCCGCCTTTCCTACCTATTCTCAGAACATGAGAAAAAAACCACAAACTCACACCCACAACGGCAAAGGCACCTCCTTCCCCCAAGTAGGTCTATGACTATCCAGAGAGTCTTCTGACTGGTGGGCCATTTTATGTTCCCCTGAAATGGCCTGTCCTGTCTCAGATCTGGTCTCCTTGGCCAACTCTGTGAAGTTGTCAGGAGACAGTGGTGAGCCACTACCTGCTTTCTCAGGGAAGATGCCTCTTCAGAGCTCTGCTGGCATTTGGCCATCCTCACATCAGTAGGTACCATGAAAGACTGACTCTGTCTTTGGGAAAAGCAAACAAGTTAGCCCACTGGGACTGGGACTGGGACTGGCTCTGGGTGCCTGGCTTCGTGGATCCCAAGTTCAGAGAATTCCATCACCAAGGAAGTGAGGAGAGGTATCTTCCTTCAGGAACTGAATGAGTTCACTGCCTTGAAAACCACTTTGTCCTAACAGTTGCTTCCAAGGTTCCCATGAGATGGAGGCTGCCCCAACATCCTGTGACACATTCAGAAGTTAGAATGGTATATCAACCATAGGCACCCTGGAACAGCTCTCCACACAGGCCTGGTTTGTTCCAACTTCTCTACAATAAGAAGAGAGAGGCTGATTCAGACCCAACAATTCAACCTGACCAGGTTGTTTGCCATGGAAGATTACTATTGCTCTCTCAGGTCTTACATAGCTGCATACATCTTCTCCAAGGATCATTTCTCCATGGTTCTTTGAGGTTATCAGCAGGTGGAAGATCACCTACATTCCTATATTGTAAGACCAACTCTGTCCCTGCTCTTGTAAGTAATATTGAGGGAACAGTGTATGTTTAGGGTTAATAACATGTTTGATTTGGGTTACGAATCATTCTGCGAGATGAATAATGGTATTGGCAAACTTCGATATTTACAAAAGTATATAGGTGAAATATAAGTATGAAAGCAGTAATCTAGGAAAGACTTGAAGCCCAGAAGGGAATTGGACCTTTGAGTGGTATACTTACCTTTGAGTTATGTGCTGCACAGATGTCTAAGATAAATCAATATACAATGGCATAGGACCTTGTACCTTAGATGATTGAATGTCGAAGAGACTTTCAGTCAAAAAGCGATATTCGGTAGGATGAGGAAGGTAGTCGTTAGTTTTCAAATGAAGAGTGAGTATAGGATTTGGACCAAAAGTTCTTTAGCAATAGGGTTTCTGTTAGAGAGTGAGTGTAAATGTCAGCACATGTGAAGAGTCAGTCACAAAAATGAACTGGGGAAAACATGTAGAAAGCAGATATCAATGGAGACATTAGGAAATCAAGCAAACTAAAAAGTGAGTGATAGGATTAGACATTTTCAACAGGCTTGAGGTTGAATATATAATCTTAGGAAAAAACAAATATGTAGTCACCAATAGGATTGACATTTGAGAGCATTAGGCAACCTGGACATGAATGTATTTAGTAATCCATGCTCACTTTCCATTTAGGTTTTGGTACAATTGAAAGTGTGACCTTTTCTTTTTGTGTCCAGAGTATTTCTGTGATAAAATGTATATGTATATCACGTGACATCAGTATTTCTTCCACCATTTCCGGGAGCAATATTTTGAAGACATATAAATTTGTATTGGGGTACAAATAGGTATACCCTCTGCCTATGAATATAGCAATAATGCATGAATAAACCATACTGGGAATAAATAATATAACTGGGTCCACCTTAAATAATGGATTAAATGGATATCTGAAAATATATAAGAAATGTTATAATGATACACAATCATTCATTCCAACCAGTTATATATCTAATGGTCATCTTAGGGTTATGTTTTATCATGAAGGGTGTGTGAGTTTTGCTTAAAAATTGATCATGAAAATCGAAAATAATATACTTGGAAAAAAGTCTCATGAAAAGACCAGTCAAGAAACATAGGGAAATACATGTTTTCTGGAGCAGGAAGTGATTGAAAGTGAAACAAATGCATATAAATTTGCTAAGTAGTGGATGAAATATATATCCTATGATGTGCATTAACTGAAGAAATAGTAATGTACCAGTGTTGAATAATAATGAACTTCAAAATACACATAATGTCCCATAGGAATCTACTTGCATTGATGTTAAACTAGGTCAGTTAATGTAGAAATATTAGGATTTATTTGGAACCTTTCACTGAAGTTAGTTTTCAGTACTAAGAAACAAATATGTATTTAAGGTGGATGAATATTTCTGAGAATAATCTTGTGAAAAGTTGATTATTAATCCACATACATGAACATGAATGAATTTAGGAAGTGTATATAAGACACATATATTTCATATTTTGAAAAATCTGGAGAGTATATATATATACACAAACACACACACACACAAAGACATTAAAAGTAGAAATATATATGACAATCGAAATTCACCATGAAATATATATCATCCACAGATCCAAAAATATTCATTTTACTGAACATGGATTTATGTATAATGTTGTTCAACTAGGAAGCTCACCCATAGCTTGAATTGTCATTTCCAACAGCATTTAGGCGGAGTGATCTCTTCTCACAATTTGTATCTGCAATGTCAGGCACCTCACAAAAATGTACGTGTGATATCAGGTAAGATTCTATATGTGCATATAAAAGTACATGTGCTGAATAGGCTACAGCGAAAGGGAGATAGGAATTCACATATTTGTTAACTTTAAATACACATATAAAAATATTTCAATTAAAAAATGACTAGATTTATAACACCTACCGTTTATCTTGCAAAAGTCAAGTCCAATATACACCATGCCGCCTGTGAACCGCTTGTATTTCAATTCTGTTTGGGTTATTATTCTCCATCATAATAGTATTAGTAGTTAGCGTCTAGTAGGGTATGGGTTATTGTCAGGAATTCAGTATTTCAATTGGAAAATGAATCCAATGTGTATGCAATTATGTGCTACACAATATTCTTCCCCCTCTCATCCAGAACAATGCCTTGACATTACCTTCGCCCCAAGTAAGGCACAATTAGAGAAGAAGAGGTAGAAATTCTGTGAATACATATCTGGAATGGAAAATGCTCAGAAGTTCACAACCTTGGAGGTGGTAGAGGATTTTCCAAAAGTAAGGGACAGGGTTGATCACCCAACATGATCTTTCATTAAAATTGTGAGCCATCTTGCCACAAAGCCATGAAAAGATAATTTTTGCTTTACTATAAATTACTGCAAATTCTGAACCTACTTAGAATGCCTGCCCATGCCTTGAACTCATCCATGCCTGGCTCTCTGACCAGATAACAGCCCTCTCTGAAACTTTAATGACACCTCATAAATATTGGCCTTCCCTGGCCAGACAATGACCCTCTCTGAGGCTCTAATGGTCCTCATAATTTCTGATGCTGGGGCAAGCAAAAAAAAAATGAAAACTACAATTAGTGTGATGCTTGTCAAAGTTCTGTTTTCTGTAACCCCCCTTTTGTGTAACTTTCTGGGCTACAAAGCTGGGCTGTAGGAAAGGTGGGTTTGCTGTCTTGTTCCCACCTTTTTGAGAGGGAGAGGCAGCCCAGCCGGTTGAAATATTAAGCTTGCCTTAATTTGATTTTAATTGGAGTCAGTGGTCTTTTCTTGTGTTGTGGTCGAACATTTTAAAGTTCCCCAGCGACATGACCCGACCAGATCACAAGGCCAGACTGCTGGAAATTCTGAAGCTGGTCTATCTTCCAGGACTCCGGGCTGGAGAGCCAAGTTCCAAGGCCTTGGAATGAGCCTTCAGTCCGTGGATCACTTCAGTGAACCATTGCAATAAAACTATTATCAAGCACCTGGTGGAGGAGGCCTCCATAGGTAAGAGGCGCCTTTATAACATCTGATATCCAGTAAAGGGAGTACTCTTCTGATGACAGAGAGGTGGCCTAGGGAGGCTCACATATACTCCTGTCCGGGACAGTAATGGGAATCCTACTTTCCTCTGTTCTGTTCTGTAGGGAAGACCTCTGAAAGTGTAGAGAGGTGCCGACTGGCACGCAGGAGCTCCTACCCCGGAGCTTTAGCAAGACGCTGAATTGCTCCTCTGTTTTTCTGTTTATTCGCCGAGTTTCTGTTTCTTTGTGTTTTGTTCTGTGTTCTATATGTTTTTTATTTGTTTGTTTTTGTGCATTTTGTTGTGTGATTTCTGTGGTAAAAACTTAAGGATATTGGACGTGAAAATGGGTAATAAAGCAAGTAAGCCTGACACCCCTTTGGACTGTGTTTTAAGGAAATGCGATGCACTTTACCCGCCTTTGTTAAGCAGGATGAGAGAAGCCCCTAGCTGGCTGTCTGGAGCACACCCACTGCAGAGGGCAATGCCTGCTGGGGACCTAATAACTGAGTATCTCTCAGGTTAACAAGTGAAACTCCTTTAAAACCCCTTGTCCCTCCAGATCAAGAGAGTCACAACTTTGGACAGAGTCCCCTGTTTTTCTCCTTTGTTAGCAAAGCAGTAAACCTCCCTTTTTCTTTTTCTCAAACCCTGTCCTTATTATTAAATTGGTATTAATTGGCTTCAAGGTCCAGAACCGAAATTTAAGTTACGAATTTTGATTCCCCCCCCCGACCCCAGGATTTTTGAGAGCTGACTACTGAAATGTTAGGTGATGGAGCGTGCTTGGGGTGGAACCGAACAAGAGGAGCTAATCCTGTAAGTAAAAGACTGGACTGAGGGACTCCCAGCAGCTGCTGAAGTCCTGTTGCTTCAGTGAATTCCCTCCTTCCTTCCCTGCACTGTAAGGATAATGCCACCTCTGTCTTCTTAAAAAAGAGAAAAAGAAAAAGGGGACACTAAATGCAGTAAAGTCACCATGGAGAACTTTGACATTACATTTTAGGTTGCCCCTCTGTGAAAACATCTGATCCTCTTATGGGGACATCTATCGTGCCACTGGTGTAGGAGATTTTTTTCTTATCTGCTCTGTTTTAAAGGCTTCTGTCCTGTCAGCCTTAGTCTGGAGCTCCTTTCTGTCTGTCTTTTGTATTTGTTTCTGGCCCTTTAAGAGATGTGCAATAATGTGTTGATATTATAAATTGTTTTTTGGGAATGATCTTAGCTGAATGTGTGTCTAAATGATGATGTTTTATTGTAACAATCTGGTATCTGAATGGGTTTTTGAAGCATTGCACAATCTTGCAGTTACAAGTCGGGTTTAGGTAATTGTTTAGTTTATTATTTCAGATAATTCATGCCAGAGAACTTAAATACTTAGGATGGAAAACTAAAGAATTCTACTTTCAAGTTGGCAAGTAACTTCCCAATCATTCAGTCTTTTTTTTTCACCAATTTTTAATTGGGTAGCCTGGGAAAATGTCACAGTGTGTATCAGCGCATTAATTTGGAAAAGGATAGTAAATCATAGTATGGTATCTGTTGACAAAACAAGATGTTAAGGTATAAAATTTTGTGAATTGTATCTTAAAATTGTATCATAATTTTCAACATCCGAACCTGAAAATTATGGTTAAAATGCCTTAGGCCTGAGGTTTCTGCTCAGAATAGCAGTTTTGTCCAGCTCCTTCCAGAACTCAGCCAGGACTTATGTTGAAATGCAAATGAAGGAAGTCTGCAAGCTCAGTAGGAGACTGATCTGATGTCTAAGTGGGAAAAAAAAGGTAAATTGTATGGTATTTACTAATTACTGGCGAGTCATTTTTTCTAGGACTCTCATTTTTTTCCTTAGATTCTGTATTTTTTTGAGCTCATTATTTTGATCCTACAGAACTAGGCTAATATTTTTCTGATCAGTTCTATCTTTGACCAAAAGTGGAGTTTTAAAACACTGCAATGGAGATTTCACCTGCGAAAAGCTACAAGGCTTGTACTATTATTATTTGTGCACACTTTTGTTATGTGTTGTATGTCGATATATCCATATGTCCGTATATCATATATATGATATACAAATTAACATATATAAGGAGTGATCATTAAAAAAAAGGAGCACTCATAAAAACAAATTTTAAAAAGTGGATTCAAAGATCTTTAATTCACGTGATTTAAATGGTTCACTTTAAATTTGGATAAACAAATAACAATAAATGTCTTTAAATTTAAGCTTACAAGTTTTCCTAGCTGCTCAAAAATCTAATAAAATATTAATGTCTATAAAATGTCTAATATGCCTTGGTTCTAGGACTTTTCCTTTAACAAAAAAATGGTTTACACTGTTCACTACATTTCTCTAATATTTTGATAAATAACTGAAGTAAATTTGATATGGGATTACTCATTCATGAGTACGTTTGTTAGATATCTGATTGATTTAGTAAGGTCTGTATAAGTTTGTTCTAAAGTCTGTATAAGATTGTAAAAATAAGTCATGTGATAAAGCGACAAAAATTTCTTAAACAAAAATTTACCCATAACATTGTGTTTATTAAGATTTATTCTTCTAGAGAAAGCAACCATAAAAATTAAACAACTGATTAAATAAGAACTGTTATTTTAGAGAACTGTACTGCCATTTATTTAAAAGCTAAACTTGGTTAATGTAGAAACATCAATGTCATTGTGATGCTATTAATGTGCTCATATCTTCCAGGTATACAAGTCTGTAAGGTAGAAACTTTAAAAGAGCATTACATCAAGCTGGTGTTCTAAAGTTGTGTGGTAAAATATATATATATATATATATATATATATATATATATATATATATATATATATATGGGATTTCTTTACTTGTTATCAATAAATATTTAAAGTTTTATGTTACTTTTTACATTGGGGAAAAATTTAAATATATTTTTAATTAATGAGAGCCTAATCTATGTAAAGGTTAAAAACTTTCAGCCTTTCTTTAATTCATGTTTTAAATGTTATATCATATGGTGTTAGCTAATGTTCATGTGACCTCAAACAATTTATGTGAACTTTGTAAAATGATATTTAAAAAACAAAGATCAGCTTTAGAACTAAAATACTTAAGATTTGTATAGATCCCTGCCTTACCTGAGATAAGGCTCTGTGTCTCATCTTACAACATGTGAGAATAACTACGAAAGCAGTAGGTCAGATGTTATTTAATTTAAAGTGATTTTCAAAAGTTGGTTTTTTTTTTTTCTGTCAAGATTACTAGGATCTCAAACAGGGGAAATGATGTATAACTCAGCCAAAAATTCAGGGTAGCTATTACACGAACTAAGTATTTTTACTCTTGTTAATTTTATTTTGTAATTTCCTTGTAAGTGAACTAAAGATTCCCTGTTAGTGTTTTACAGAAGAGTTGCTTTTCGAACACAACATCGGTTAATTTAAGATAATAAGTCATCACCTACAAGACAGACAGAATAATACAGATCCCAATTAATAAAAAGATAAATAATTTTAAATTATAGACATTAAAGCACAGTACTCTTAATATAAGGCTGTTAAAATTTATTTGCTGGATGTTTAAGATTAGGATTTAAAATTAAATTTAAATGAAAAGGGACAATAAAACCAATATTTGGCTCTTGCCCTCTGAGTCAATCTGTATCCAGGGAACAGGAGACTTCTATAAAGAACTTTGCAACTCTGAGCCACATTACCTCCTGATCAGGAAGATTAATGAGACCACTGGAGAACAGAAAGCCAATCAGTGCATTTTCTACGAAGAAGAGAGTCTTCAGAGAAGAGAGATATCTCTGATGCTTCCAAGGGAAGCCACATGGTCAAGCAAGACCTGGACTCACCTAGCGCAAATGGCACTAGCAGAACTGAGAAGCTGCTCTCAAGTTTCCCCAGGAATGACTCCCATAAAATCTCAGCTGACTGTTAACAATAGATAGAAACAAAAGTCAGTTTTACTGCTTCATCTTAAACTCTTAGCAAAGACAGATAAACCCAAAATACAGCCATTCCTGGGCATTTTAAATAATAATAGTAATGAAAATATTTTCATGTATACACTTTATAGTAGCTTCCCAAAATAAGTAAGACTGGAGGCTACAAAGAAGGATTCTCAGACAGGAATGCCTGATGAGTATAAAAAGAGACTATCAAGAGGAGCTACCAGAGGCAGAAGTTTTTTGTTTAAGGCCTACAGATATTCCTAACCTACACAGGTAGGTTTGGTGTTTGCTAGTACGATTATCCAGCCCTGACTAACAGAATTAAAGGTTTCTCTATTTCACACAGAGGTCATACTATTAAAAGGAATTTGCAAGATCAGATGACATTAAATTATTAAACTGTATCTTATGGGGTGGGACAACTGTGACACTAAAAGTTAAATATTAAGTTGAAAGTCTTGATAACTGGTGATATTGAAGACAGATGAGGGGACATCTATACAGTGACATGTTTCAGCTGCTGCAACATTTATTCAGTACTCATGGTTTTTGTTTCTCTCATAGAAGAACCCATCCCCAGATGACTTTACAAACTGTTCTACCACAACCAGACTTCAAATGGAGCTGACTTCTAAAAGGCAACTCATGTCCCTCACGCTGTTCCCCCTCATGTCACCCTCTCTCAGCTCAGAAGAAGCCAAAATGAGTGACGCCTCTCTTCTTACAACAATGGAGCCAAAAATAAATAGACTTTCATTTTAAGTAATTAATTAAGTCAGCTAAAATCAGGGAGACTGGTTTTGTGTGAGTTCAAAAAATATGGAGACTTTTACCTGAGGTATTAAAATTCCCTCAGTGCTCTTCCCCTACCCTATCAAATATTTGAAAGGGACACATTAGAAAAGGGGGGAATGATAGACCCCACCTGATCTTTTATTAAAATTGGGAGCCATCTTGCCACAAAGCCATAAAAAGATAATTTTGGCTTAACTATAAATTACACCAAATTCTGAACCTGCTTGGAATGCCTGCCCGTGGCCTTGAACTCACCCATGCCTGTCTCTCTGACCAGGAACAGCCCTCTCTGAAACTTTATTGACACATCATAAATATTGGCATTCCCTGGCCAGACAACGACCCTCTCTGAGGCTCTAATGGTCCTCATGAATTTTGATGTTGGGGCCAGCAAAAAAAAAAAAAAAAAAAAAAAAAAGTAAACTGCCATTAGTGTGATGCTTGTCAGAGTTCTGATATCTGTAACCCCCCAGTAGTGTAAAATTCTGGGTTATAAACCTGGGCTGTAGAAAAGTTGGGTGGCTGTCTTGTTCCCGCTGCTTTGGGAGGGAGAGGCTGCCTGGACAGTGGAAATAATAAGCTTGCTTTAATTTGATTTTAATTGGAGTCAGTGATCTTTTCTTGCATCCTGGTCTAATAGGTAAACGCTATACAAACATGGAGCTCTGCCTGCCTAAAGACTTCTTTAGAAACTGCCACTGAGGATGGGCACTTGACATATATGTTGTTGTCAGGAGCTTTAGCTTCCTTTCTAATGAGACCATCAAAGCTGGATCTGCATCTATGTGACCTGGAGGACATGGTTTCTTATTTTCCAAAGGACATGAGGCAGCAGTGCTGAATTCACTCTTTGTAGGTAAACTGCAGCCACTGAAGGCTAAGTGTCTCCCCGTGTGGACTGTGAAGCCATTTGGTCATCCTCCACTTTTCATGGTGTTTCTTGCTTCTGCACTGGGAGTTTGTTATTTGCTTCACGAAATACAAGGAATTCAGCTGGGACACAGTGATGGAGGGAGTTCTGTCACATGAGATAGGTCAGGGTCTGCAGGAGAATGCACCAACCAGGCTTCTATCCCACATAGCTTGTCCCCTTGACCATAGCACCTGATTCTGAACATTGTCCTGAAACGTCTCCATATAACCAGATGCCTTATATGGAGAGATTTCAGACATATAAGTGATTCCTGGGTGCACAATGTCAGCCACAAGCCATTTGGAAGTCAATGGCAGATACACATGGCCCAACCACAGATATTTTATCACACACCTGCACACCACAGCTCTGGGCCCACTACTCAGCAGGCTCCAACATACTGGCATCTCTGTTCTACACCATTTTTATGAAACCCAGTCAATCAAGGCACTGTCTGATACACACTTCATCAGCAAGAGGACATTGAAAGGTTCTCCAGTGCCACCTGGTCATGAAAATTTCAAAAATTTCATGGTACTTATCTAGCCATTTTTCAAGGATGAAGTTGGAGAAATTGTGGGTTTCAATTCATTCAGGAACCATTAATGTTTGAGGAAGCACATTTTAAGGAAACTCTGGAGAAATCTCAGAGGCAAGGCTTTCCAAAGAGTGGCCAAAAAGACACATGAAGCCAGGCCCATTTAGGTCTACAATGTGAGACCAATGTGTGTATTGACTCTCAACTATGGCTGCCAAGTCTTTCAGAATAAAATAATGTGATGCCCTGGCAGAGATTGACAATGCTCTGTGGAAAGCCACCCTGGGCATTGATCTCAGTTTCCAAAGGCAACTCTCATGCATGGCCTCTTAAAATCCCAACACAATTCATGGCAATACTTCTCTGAGGTCAGTTCCAGAACTCAGTCTGTAAGGGGAATCACACCAGAGTTCAAGCCCAGGTGGACCTAGGCATCTTTTCCAACCACCACACAAATGACCACAATTAAAACCAAAACACTCCCACATGGCCCTCATCTTCTTTCACATAGACACTCTTCATAACCTCTGGCTGGAGGTTTCCATGAGGGGCCAGCCCAAGACAGTTTTCCAAATAAGCTCCCTTGCTCCTCATTTGCCTAAAGTCAGGGTGGCCTGGACACCCTTCCTGTGAACCAATAGTGATCAAATAGTCTTGCTCCTAATTCTGCTCTGCTTCTCCAATTTGAGGCCTACTGACTATCTGGTATAGATTCTTTATGTGAATTGGTGTCATGAGAAAACCCAAGCCCTTATGGGCTAGACTCTGCAGGGCTTTGAAGAACTGATTTGTCACAAAGGATCCCTATTCTCACTTGATGGAGGTCAGGAAGCTTTCAGAGGAAGGGAAGAGACTTCATCCACAATGACTGCTCTTTTGGCCATTTTGGTTTAGGATTCACACTTGGAAACTTTCTTTGATCCATCAGGTGCTGAAAATCTAAGCCACTGCCTCACACAGGGCAAAGAGGCTGATTCAGCCACATGTCTTTCCAAAGCAATTAAGCAGAGAGCCACAGGTGATGCCCATTCATTTCCATTTGAAAACTGTTTTCTTCTGGCTTCAAAAAGGGGTGGCCTGAGGCCAAGATCTTCCTGACATTCAGGACAACAGAACAATAGGTAAGCAAAAGGCCCAAAGCAGTGTTTCTCCACTGAGACTTTAATGGTCACACAGCTATGTGAGTTTTCTGAGATGCTTCCATTCTCCTCAGCTATCCAGTACATGGCCATGTCACAGAGCTTGGAGGTGGTACATATCTTGGAAACAAAACCATGAGGCTATTCTGGAGAGTGTCCAGTATTCAGGATGAAAAGAGGAACTTAGGAAGATAATAGGTGTTGCCCATGCATAAGGCAAGCAGCTCTTTATTCTTTAATTTGGCAAGATGAATGCTGGGAAGTTTTCTACTAGACAGGACACAACCATCGATAAATTCGCTTTTCAAATGTCTACAAAAAAATAACAAAGGATTGAGTTGGATACACAGACATAGAAACACTCGCGTTGTCAAACAACTTTCTATAAACATTCCAGTCCAAACAAAAAAACCGCCTTTCCTACCTATTCTCAGAACATGAGACAAAACCACAAACTCACACCGACACCCACAACGGCACCTCCTTCCCACAAGTATGTCTGTGACTATCCTGAGTGTCCTCTGACTGGTGGGCCATATTATGTTCATCCAAAATGGCCCGTCCTATCTGAGACCTGCTCTTCTTTGCCAACTCTTTGAAGTTGTCAGGAGCCATGGTTGAGCCACTACCTGCTTCGTCAGAAAAGGCCCCTCTTCAGAGCTCTCCTGGCATTTGGCCATCATCACATAAGTAGGTACCAAGAAAGACTGACTCTGTCCTTGGTAAATCCAAACAAGTGAGACCACTGGGACTGTGACTGGGACTGGCTCTGGGTGCCTGGCTTCCTGGATCCCAAGTTCAGAGAGTTCCATCACCAAGAAAGTGTGGTAGGTCACTTCCTTCACGAACTGAATGAGGTCACTGCCTTGGCAACCACTTTGTCCTAACAGTTGCTTCCATGGTTCCCATGAGATGGAATCTGCCCATACTTCCTGTGACACTTTCACAAGTTAGAATGATACATCAAAAATAGGCACCCGGGAACAGCTCTCCACACAGGCCTGGTTTGGTCTATTTAATCTACATTAAGAAGAGAGAGGCTTTCATACACATCCCTTCATTTTGACCAAGTTGTTTTACATGGAAGTTGACTTTTGCTCTCTCAGGTCTTTCATACGTGTCTACATCTTCTTCAGGGATCATTTCTGCATGGAACTTTGAGGTTCTCATCAGGTTGAAGATCCCCTACATTCCTGTATTGTAAGACCAACAATGTCCTTGTTCTTCTGTTAAGTTAGATTGAGGAAATATTGCATGGTTAAGGTTAATAACAGGTTCGATTTGGATTAGTAATCATTCTGCGGGATGAATAATGGTATTGGGAACCTGCGATATTTACAAGAATATACAGGTGAAATATAAGTATGAAAACAGAAATCTAGGTAGTATTTGAAGTTCAGAAGGGCATTGGGTGGCCTGGACACCCTTCCTTTGATCCAGGAGTGATCAAATAGCCCTGCCGCTAAAACTTCCCTGCTTCTCCAATTTGAGGCCTACTGACTGTCAGGTATAGATTCTTTATGTGATTTGGAGTCATGAGAAAACCCAAGCACCTTTGGGCTAGCCTCTGCAGGGCTTTGAGGAACTCATTTGACCCAAAGGATACCTATTCTCACTTGATGGAAGTCAGGAACTGAAAAGGTTTTTCGAACGTCGGAGGAAAAGACCACCAAGAGACTGTCTCATGCCACAGCAAATGGTTTATTGGGGGTCCAGCAGGCTGGGGCTCAAAGCTCACTTCAGAGAAGCAAAGAACAAAGAGCCCCAGGACAACTTGAGAAGAGATTATATACAATCTTTAGAGAGTGCAGGGACTTTATATACATCATAGCCTCCTTTAGCAAATTATCATATACTGCAGGAAAATCAAATAATAACTCTAAAACATGATTAGCACATTCATTGATGGGAACGGTTCCGGCAGGGGGTGATTGGTCAGGCCTGAGAAGGGGTATACATTTAAACTGATTGGTTGAAGCCCTGAGATGTATACGTGCTGAGATGCACGGTTTCTGGCAAGGGGTTGTTAAGTAACTAGGTGGTCAGGGAAGATTTCAACACATCTAATGGGCAGTTCCGGGAATTGTCTTCACTGACACAGGAATTTCAGGTTCTGAGCGCAGCTTGTAAACTTTATAAAACCTGTTTCTATACGTTTCAATTTTAATTTCTTTAATTCTTTCATTTCCCACTCCTTTTTCTGACTACATTTAATCTTAAAAGTAATGAATAATAAATATTGCAGGGTCTCACATTCTATTTCTGCCAGTGAAGTGTATTTCTGTCTGATTACCATGAGTTTTACTTGCCCAATCTGAGCCTGGAGAAAGGAAACTATGCGGTTAAGCAAACGAGGTCCCACAGTTAGCAACACCATAAGCATGATCAGGGGTCCAGCTAAGGATGATAGGAGTGTAGTTAACCAGGGGGACTGGGTAAACCATGACTCAAACCACACTTGTTGAATCTCCCTTTCTCTCTGGTGCTTTTCAAGGCATTTTCTCAATTTACTCATGGATTCTTTTACAACTCCAGTATGGTCAGCATAAAAACAGCATTCTTCTCTCAGTATAAAACAGAGGCCGGCCTCCCTCATGAAATGGAGGTCTAATCCTCTCCTGTTCTGTAAAACAACTTTTGAGAGAGAGGTTAAGGATTTCTGCAAAACTGTGATGGTGGTCTCTAATGTCTTCAAGTCTTGATTTATTGCTGTTTCTAATTGGGCCATTTGTTGTGACCCATGGATCATATCAGCTGTTCCCATACCCACTCCTGCAGCAGCTCCTATCTCCAATAGGATGGCTAGAGTAAGGGACACTGACTCCTGGCAAAATCGGGTTCTTCGTCTCCCTAGTAGACCTTCAATTCAAATGATTCTGCAACATGATAGAGCACCCTGGGGAGTATCTGCACCATTATACAATAATTTACAGAGCTGTCAAATACCTGGGCTGAAATGCAAGGAGTTATGACTGTGTGGAGTTCAGTACCATAAAGGTTCCTTTAATTAGTTCTCAGGGGGAGGAGTCAGCTGTACTCTGGACTGGGGAAGTAGGCAAAGATGAAAACTGGGAAGTATGAGATGGTAGAGGGGTTTTGGTAGATCTAGGCATGGGAGGTTTAGGAGGCTTAATTCCTGACTTGAGGGGATTGGGCCCTATTGCTGTGGGATTTTCTTCCTTTTTAAGCCAGATGGTGAAACAGAGACCAAATTCATAACCAGGGCCATTAATATAGAATCGCATTCCCCAAGTATTTCCCATAGGCCATGTTGTTCTGAAGTAGCCCCTTCCTTTTGAAGTGAAAGTTATATTGAGGGGGTAACATAGACTATTTTTTCCACAGTGAGTTGTTGACACCACTTGGATAGCGGCACATTTATTGGGATCAATCCAGGTGTCATTTCATACTACCCGAATTATACTGTCTGGGGAGTTTGGGTTCCACAATGCAGCTCCCGTGTGTTCACAACCCCAAGATCTACAATAAAAGTCACTGGGTCCTCCAGAGGTTTGGGCCTGTTTGCGACTTCAGAAATCAGCTGGGCACACTTAATAAACAAGACTGGCTAGTTTACACCTGAGCTGGGGGAGATGACATCCATAATTCATGGCGTATGTTGGTCTATGTTGCCCTGGTTTGGGTTTGAGTGGGATCTGTGTGGGGTCCACTATGTCAGGGAGATCCCAGTCAGAGAGGCCTATGGCAAGCTGACAAATGTCCGGGTGGAGAGATGGCCACCAAGTCCATAAGGGGGCTGTATGTGAAATAGGCCACACTTCTTGCCCAGTAGGATTTATAACTTGCCATTGTTGCTGAACAGGCTGATGGGGATTAGGGCTGCTTGTGGTCAGGGGAAGAATCTATAGCCCTACCCACACCACGGACATGCAACTTGAGAGGGTTACCAGTCTGTTCCAGTTTCCAGCCAGAGTCTGGACAGGGCACAGGATTGAGATGGGAGGCATGTATCCAGGAAGTGATCCCATCCACTTTCACCACTGTAGGTGTTAAAAGCAGCACATGGTATGGTCCTTTCCAGCGGGGTTCCAGGGATTACACCTGATGCTGTCTCACGTAGATGAAGTCTCCCACTTGATATCGATGTGGGGTTTCTTCTCCAGGCTGATAAGCAGTGGCCAACTGTTTCCACAGGTATCGCTGGGTGCTGGGTTTGTTCAAGGGCTTTGAGTCTGTCAAGCAAGGGGGTGTGAAAGGAATCATTAATCTCAGAGTTGGGGTTAGGTCCCTTACTGGAGGAGGGGCACCATAGAGAATTTCATAAGGGGTGAGGTTACACAAAGAGGCGGAGGGGGTATTTCTGGCACGAAAAAGTGCATGAGGTAGGAGCATAGTCCAATTTTTTATACCGGTCTCCAAGCTTAAATTCGTTAAGGTCTCTTTGATGGTTCTATTCATCATTTCTACCTGTCCTGAGCTCTGTGGTCTATAAGCACAATATAACTTCCAATTAATCCCCAGGGTCCTGGAAAATTCCTGACTTACCTGGGCAACGGATGCCGGTTCGTAATCAGACCCTATTACCTTAGGCAGGCCGAACCTTGGAAAAATGTCTTCTAGGGTCTTTTTGGCCACCATCTGAGCTGTTTGTTTCTTCATGGGGAAGGCTTCGACCCATCCTAAAAAAGTATCAACAAAGACTAGGAGATACTTAAGTCCATACCTTGCTGGTTTAATTTCAGTAAAGTCCACTTCCCAGAATTGTCCTGGTCTGGTTCCTCGTAAGTGCTTCCCTGCAGGAAGCTTGGATGGGAAAGTATTAACTAATTGGCACACTTGAAAAGGTCTAATCACCTGCTCAGCTATTTCTTTCCTCTGTGAGTCAGTCAATAATAAGTCCTTTCTTCGGTCCTTTAAGAGTGCCTATAACTTCTTTGAGCCTAAGTGGTTGAGCTGGTGTACGTCTTTGACATAAAGTTGGGCTTTTTGAAATTGTAAACTTGGCTCTGTGGGGTCCCAGAGTTCTGTATCTGTCTCCTCAGATGATAAGTTGCCTGAATGTTCCGGGGCAAGCAAGTCTCCTGATTGTTGTTCCCCCCGGTGTGGAAAAAGTTAACAGAGTCACTCCGTTTAGGGCTGCCAATAAAGCTTCCTCATCTGCCCTTCTGTTTCCAACCGCCACGGGGTCGTTTCCCTTCTGGTGCCCTGGACAGTGCACTATTGCTATTTCTTTATGGGCCTGCATTGCTGAGAGAAGGTGGAGGATCTCATCATTATTCTTGATTTCTTCCTTGGCAAAGGTCAATAGCCCCCATTGTTGGTAAATAGTCCCGTGCATATGAACAATGGCAAATGAATAGTGCCTATCAGTGTATATGGTGGCCCTTTTGCCTGTTGCTCGTTCCAATGCTTTCATAAGGGCAATCAGTTCTGCTTTTTGGACTGATGTCCCTTCTGGGAGACCAGAGGATCAGATGAAATTAGTTTTGCTAACTGCTGCTGCTCCAGCCCGCCGCTTACCATCTTGGAGGAAGCTGCTCTCGTCCGTAAACCATACGACTTCATGGCGAGGCAGTGGCTGATCCTTCAAGTCTCGTCGTATACTGGTTTCCTTGCCAGTATGTGTTGACACTCATGAGTGACGGGTCCTGATGATTCTTCTGGCAGCAGTGTAGCCGGGGTGAGTGGAGCAGGGGGTCCCAGCGTTATTCTGTCTTTGTCAAGCAAGAGGCTCTGGTAGTGGTTAATTCTGGAGTTTGATAGCCACCTATCTGCAGGCTGACAGATGATGCTCTCCAGGGAATGGGGGGCTATAATGTTTAGCTTCTGCCCCAACGTTCATTTATGACCATCTTTTATTAGAAAGGCTGCCGCTGCTATAGCACTTAAGCAATGGGGTCACCCGATAGCCACTGGGTCCAGTTTTTTTGATAAATATTCTACCGGCCTTTTCCAAGGTCCCAAAGACTGAGTGAGCACTCCCCGTGCTATTCCTTTCTTTTCCTCGATGTAGAGAGTGAAGGGTTTTCTACATCTGGTAGTGCTAAGGCCGGAGCAGATAGCAGCACCTTTTTTTGACATTATGAAAACCTTGTTGGTGCTCAGGGGTCCATGGAAGTGGGCATCCCCCTTTATCAGCGTTTATAAAGGGGCAGCCAGAGATGCAAACCCAGGAATCCATTACCTGCAAAAGCTGGCAGTCCCAAGAAACTCTCTGAGTTGTCTCTTATTTGATGGGGGCAGTATCTGCACAATGGTTTATTTTCTGGGCTCACGGAGCCATCATTTGCCACCCCTAAGAGAATAATGCAGGAAGATTACTTCTTGCTGACAAATTTGGGCCTTTTGGCAGAAGCCCAATATCCAAGCCGAGCAAGCTCGGATAATAGTGCTTGGGTCCCAGACTCATAGGTCTCCTTGGTGTCGGCTGCCAGTAGAAGATCATCCACATATTGGAGTAGGGTGACTTTAGGGTGTGCAGTTTTGAAGTCATTAATGTCCTTGTGGAGGGGTTCATCAAAGAGAGTGGGGGATTTTTTGAACCCCTGTGGGAGTCTAGTCCAGGTTAGTTGGCCAGATGTTCCAGGTTCTGGGTCTATCCACTCGAAAGCAAACAGCAACTGACAGTCCTTATGTAGAGGTGAGCAGATGTAAGCATCTTTTAAGTCCAGCACAGTGTACCATTTCCGCTCCGAATTCAGAGTACTAAGCAAATTATATGGATTTGGTACTGTGGGGTGAATGTCCTGCACTCTGTTGTTGATCTCTCTTAGGTCTTGAACAGGACGGTAGTCCCCAGTTTCTGGCTTTCTTACTGGTACCGGGGGGTATTCCAGGCTGATTGACAGGGCCTTAAGACCCCAAGAGCCAGGTATTTATGAATATGGGGCCTTATCCCTTCCTTAGCTTCTTTGCTTAGAGGATATTGTTTAACACTAATTGGAGAGGCAGAGGCTTTTAATTCTACTACTATTGGAGGTTGTTTATGGCTAGACCTAACCCAGCAGTTACTGCCCAGGCATTAGGATAATCTTTTATCCATTTCTGTGGTAGTTTGCCTGTTTGATCAGTCCTAGGGGGTGTGAAGAGTTGATGTTCATCTTCTACGGACTTATTGAAACACGTGACTATGGGAGTTTATACTGAAGGCTTTAGAAACTCAACTTGGGGAACATCAGGGTTAAAGGTTATTCTAGTCCAGAGTTTGGTAAGCAGATTCCTGCCCATCAATGGGGCTGGGCATTCTGGGATTACTAGGAAAGAGTGGTGGACTTTTCCCTTTCCGAGGTCCATATTCATCTTAGTTTGTCCAAGCCCGATATCTACTGCCATTAGCCCATTGAACTAGGGACCATTTAATTGATAGGGGGCCCAGTGGGGTCTTAAGGGCTGAGTACACTGCTCCTGTAATCACTTCAAAGTTCACTCTGTTCCTCTCAAGTTCAAATGTTACTCTGAGCTCGAGGAGGGGATCTGAGCCCCGACTTTCCTAGTCCTCTTCTAGAGTCAGCACGGCGGGCTGGCGTGGCTGCTTTTTTGGGGGGCACTCTTTGGCGCAGTGTCCTTTTTCTTCACAATAGGCACATTGATCTGAGGCCAGGGGCAGCCTTTGGCGTGGGCCCAGGTATCCCTTTCTGTCTCCCTGCTTTTTAACTTCTGACCTATTGCTGTGACCAGAACCTTAGGCAATGCATTACTCTGCCATTTGCTCCTTTCATCCTCCTTTTGTTCCCTTTCCTTCTCTCTCCTCTATTCCCTTTCCTCCTCAGTTTCTCTCTTATAATATACTTTCTCAGCTTCTTTGACTAAATCTCTTAAGGTCAATGTCTTGTAATCCATCTAGACGTTGTAACTTTCTATTAATATCTAGGGCAGTCTGCTTGATAAAGGCCATTGCACAGGTGCCTTTTGGTCCTCTGCCTGAGGATCAAAAGGAGTATAATTCCTATATGCTTCCATAATTCTCTGCAGAAACATAGAAGGAGACTCATTAGGCTCTTGGATAATCTCTCTTACCTTGGCCAAATTAGTCGGCCCTCTGGCGGCCGCTCGGAGACCCACTATTAGAGAACGGCGATAAGTGGACAGATGCTACCTACATTCAAAGGTGTTGGGGTCCCAGTTGGTTCAGCTCATGGGCCCGTAGGGATGGAGAGGGAGCATCACAGGGGCTTCTGAGTTTTCTATTATCCATCTCCTGTGGATTCCTTTAGGTGGCCCAGCTTCCTCCAGGGGAGCAGGGGCTGCTGCTGCTGCGGGGAAGTCCCCTGGAGGGCTTGGGTCTGGCCCAATTGCCTCTATCGGCGGAGAGGCTGAGTCAGCGGTGGGAGGATCATCAAGAACGTGTTGTGGGTTGGGGGGCAAGGGTAGAGGATAAGCAGGGGGAGCAGTGTCCAGTCCTGTAGCTCAGGGAGAATGGAGGGAAGAGAGGGAGGAGTGGAAGTTTTGAATGATAGGATCGTGGGGGAAGGGTTATATGGCTATTGATCTGGGTGTACACGTGGCCCCGGCTGAAAGACAATATCTCTGACTTTTCGGGTTAGAGGGAAGTGGACGGATCCTTCTGGGGGCCATCCGACTCCGAGGATGGGCCATTCTGAAGCACAGAGAGTCTGCCAGGTCCGGCATTTTACTGAAAGAGAAAGATTTTGGGTACTTGAGCGGACATCAGTCCAATGATCAAGGTTAAGGGACAGAGGCATGGAAGTGCTTTGTTCCATAATGTCCCATAATGGGAGTTACTCAAACAGGGACAGTGAATACACAAATGCGACACAGACAAAGACAAACAGTAAACGTTTAACATGAGTCCAAGACAAAGATTAGAACTGAGTAACTGGCAGAACCTTATGGGTTAGACAATAAAGACAGACAGTAAACTCAACATGAGTTCCTGACAATGAACAAAACTGAGTAGCCGGCAAAACCTGATGGGCTGGAAAACCGAATCCTGAAGCAAAATATAACCGAGTTGAGGAAACTACTATTCCTCGATTTCGTGAGTCCTCTGGAGTGTCCCCCAGGGACGTGGCCTGTGGCTCTGTGACACATCTGTCAGCCACCGTCGCAGAGAGCTGATGTTCTTCACCGACAGCCACTTTGCCAAGCCCTAACCTGAAACCCGAAACCAGAAAGAGGCACCTTACTTACCCCGAGAGGAGTCCATTGAAGTCTTTTGTTCGTCACTGCTGGATATCTCAGCTAGGGCCTCCAGATGAAAAGGCGGGTCCAACGTTGGAAGAAAAGACCACCAGGAGAATTTCTCATGCAACAGCAAAGGGTTTATTTGGGGTCCAGCATGCTGGGGCTCAGAGCTCACTTCAGAGGAGCAAAGAACAAAGAGCCCCGAGAACAACTTGAGCAGATTTTATATACATTCTTTAGAGAGGGCAGGGACTTTACATACATCATAGCTTCCTTTAGCAAATCACCATATACCGTGGGAAAATCAAATAACAACTCTAAAACATGACTAGCACATTCATTGGCGGGAACAGGTCAGGAAGGGGGTGATTGGTCAGCCCTGAGAAGGGGTATACATTTAAACTGATTGGTTGAAGCCCTGAGATGTATACGTGCTGAGCTGCACGTTTTCTCGGAAGAGGTTGTTAAGTAACTAGGTGGCCAGGGAAGATTTCAACACACATCTAATGGGCAGTTCCGGGAATTGTCTTAACTGCCACAGGAATTTCAGGTTCTGAGTGCAGCTTGGAAACTTTACAAAACCTGGTTATTTACGTTTCAATTTCAATTTCTTTTATTCTTTCAGAACCTTACAAAGGAAGGCGATAGACTTCATCCACAATGACTGCAATTTTGGCCATTTTGGTTTAGGAAGCAGACATGGGATCTTTCTTTAGATCCATATGGTGCTGATAATCAAAGCCACAGCCTCACACAGGGCCAAGAGGCTGATTAAGACACATCCCTTTCCAAAGCAATTACTTCTCTGAGGTCAGTTACAGAACTCAGTCTCTGAGGGGAATCACACCAGAGTTCAAGCCCAGGTGGACCCAGTCATCTCTTCCAAATGCCACACAAATGACCACAATTAAAACCAAAACATTCCCCAAGATCCTCATCTTCTTCCATATATACATTCATCATAACCTGTGGCTGGATGTTTCCATGAATGGCACAGCCTAAGAGAGTTTCCAAAATAAGCTCCCTTGCCCCTCATTTGCCTAACCTCAGGGTGGCCTGGACACCCTACCAGTGAACCAGGATTGATCACATAGGTTTGCTGTTAATACTGCTCTGCTTCTCCAATTTGAGGCCTACTGACTTTCAGGTATAGTTTCCTTATGTGATTTGGAGTCATGAGGATACCCAATCATCTCTGCAGGGCTTGAAAGAACTCATTTGTCCCAAAGGATCCCTATTCTCACTTGATGGAGGTCAGGAACCTAAAAGAGGAAGGTGAGAGACTTCATACACCATTACTGATCTTTTTGCCATTTTGGTTTTGGATGCACACATTGGATTTTTCTTTAGATCGAACAGGTGCTGAGAATCTAAGTCACTACCTCACACAGGGCCAAGAGGCTGATTCAGACACATCCCTTTCCAAAGCATTTAAGCAAAGGGCCACAGGTGATGCCCATTCATTACCATTTGAAAACAGTTTTCTTCAGGATTCACAAAGGGGTGACCTGAGGCAAAGACCTTCATGAAATTCATGGCAACAGGCAAATAGGTTAGCAAAAGGCCCAAAGCAGGGTTTCTCCACTGAGACTTTCCTGGTCACACTGATATCTGAGTTTTCTGAGATGCTCGCATTCCCTTCAGCTAGCCAGAACATGGCCATGTCACAGAGCTTGGAGATGGTATATATCTTGGACACAAAACCATGAGCCTATTCTGGAGAGTGGCCAGAATTCAGGAAGAAAACAGGAATTTAGGAAGATAGTAGGTGTTGCCCATCGATAAGGAAACCTGCAGTCCATTCCTAAAATGGGCAGGAAGAATGCTGGGAAGCTTTCTACTAGACAGGACACATCCATTGATGCATTCTTATTTCTAATGTCTTCAACCACGGACATGGTGAGATACACAGACATAGAAACACTCACCTTGTCCAACGACTTTCTAGAAACAGTCCACTCCAAACCAAACATACTGACTTTCCTACCTATTCTGAGAACATGAGACAAATCCACAAACTCACACCCACATTCACAAAGGCACCTCCTTCTACCAAGTAAGTCTGTGACTTTCCAGAGTGTCCTCTGACTGGTGTACCATACTATGTTCCCCCGAAATGGCCTATCCTGTCTCAGATCTGGTCTCCTTGTCCAACTCTGTGAAGTTGTCAGGAGCCTGGGCTGACCACTACCTGCTTTCTCAGAAAAGGCCCGTCTCCAGAGCTCTACTTGCATTTGGCCATCCTCAAATCATTAGGTATCAAGAAAGACAGACTCTGTCCTTGGTAAATCCAAACAAGTGAGCCAAGTGGGACTGGGACTGGGGCTGGCTCTGTGTGCCTGGCTTCCTGGATAACAAGTTCAGAGAGTTCCATCACCAAAGATGTGACGTAGGCCAATTCTTTCAGGAACGGAATGAGGTCACTGCCTTTGCAACCACTTTGTCCTAACAGTTGCTTCCAAGGGTCCCTTGAGATGGAGGCTGCCCCTACTTCCTGTGACACTTTCACAAGTTAGAATGGTATATCAACCATGGAGTCCAAGGAGAAGCTCTCCACAAAGGGCTGGTTTGGTCCATCTTCTTTATATTAAGAGGAGAGGGGCTGATTCAGTCACATCGTTTCATCCTGACCAGGTTGTTTGCCATGGAAGATGACTTTTGCTCTCTCAGGTCCTTTATATCTGCCTATATCTTCTCCTGGGATCATTTCTGCATCAACTTTGAGGTTCTCAGCAATTGGAAGATCATCTACATGCCTGTATTGTAAGTCCAACTCTGTCTCTGCTCTTCTGTAAAGTTAGATTGAGGGAACAGTGCATGGTTAGGGTTAATACCATATACTATTTGGGTTAGGAATCATTCTGAGGAATGAATAATGGTATTGGGAACCTGCGATATTCACAAGAATATATCAGTGAAATATAAGTATGAAACCGGAAAATCTAGGTACGATTTGAAGCCCTGAAGGACATTGGGCCTTTTAGTGGGATACTTAGCTTTGAATTATGTTCTGCACAGATGTCTCAGATAAATCGATATGCAAAGGCATAAGACCTTGTACCTTGGATGATTGAATGTAGAAAAGAACTTCCAGTCAAAAATGAATAGTCTGTAGGATTAGGAAGATAGTTGGTAGGTTTAGTAAAAAGAGTGAGTATAGAATTTGGACCAAAAGTTCATTAGCAATATTGTTTCGTTGAGAGAGTGAACGTAAATATTAGCACATGTGAAAAGTCATTCACAATGATGAACTGGGGAAAATATGTAGGAAAGCAGATATCGATAGAGACATTAGGAAATCAGGCACAGTATAAGGTGAGTGATAGGATTTGACCCTTTCAACATGGTTGAAGTTGAATGTATAATCTTAGGAAGAAACAAATATGTAGACACCAAAAGGATTGACATTTCAGAGCATTAGGCAATGTGGACATGGTTGATTTTAGTATTCCATGCTCACTTTGCATTTTGATTTAGTGAAAGGTTAATACAATAGGTACTTGTCACTTCCTGTTTTTCTGTATGCTTAACAAAATACTGTTGAAATCTTGAGAGCTGTTTGATAATTTTGTTCCCAGAATGTGCTGTCCCCAACTGCCAAACAGCAGAATGTACTCCCTCACCTGGCTGCACGCAAACTGCCCACTCGCCCTGACCCATCAAAAATTTCCTTTCCTGCCCTCTCCAAGGAAAGTACATAAGCTCTCTTTAAGCTGTTCTCAGGGCTTTCAACTCTATACATGTGAGCTCTTAGCCCCAGCATGCTGAACCCCCAATAAACCGTTTGCTGTAGCTGAGTGAAAATGGTAAACTCTTCTGGATTTAAAAGATGCTTTCTTTTGCTTGCCTCTGCATAAAGATAGTCAGTTTCTGTTTGCTTTCCACTTGGTAGACCCAGAAACTGGAACGTCTGGTCAACTAACTTGAACTGGACACCCACAGGGGTTTAAAAATTCCCCCACTCTCTTTGATGCAGCCCTCCACAGAGATCTCAACAACCTCAGAAATGCGCACCCCAAAGTCCCCCTGCTTCAATATGTGGATCTCCTGCTACTGGCTGCCAACAACAAGGAAAACTGTGAGTCTGGGACCCAATCACAATTATCTGAAATTGCTGAACTCGGGTATAGAGCTTCGGCCAAAAAGGCCCAAATTTGCCAGCAAGAAGTAATCTTCCTGGGGTATTCCCTTAGGGGCTGTAAATGATGGCTCACTGAGCCCAGAAAACAAACTGTTGTGCAGATACCACCCCCATCTAACAGGGGATAACACAGAGAGTTTCTTGGGACTGCTGGCATTTGCAGGTTATGGATACCTGGGTTTGTGTTCTTAGCTGCTCCTTTATACCCTCTGTTAAATGAGGATGCCTAATTCCAATAAACCCCTGTGCACCAGCAAGCTTTTGATAATATCTAAGGACACTGACACTGAAATCCTCAACTTCACTGAGCCAAGCCTGCAATTACAGAAAGCCCTACACTACGTTAAAAGTGTACATCAACTCACTCACCTTGGTTCAAAGAAACTACAGGCGTTCCTGAAGGATCAAGAACAGAGTTTTCGACTAACCGACTCACAGTGAAAGGAAATAACAGAACGGGTAACAAAAGCCTGTCGGGTCTGTGAATTGGTTAATGCTTACCCTTCCAAGCTTCCTGCAGGAAAGCACCTATGAGGAACCAGACAAGGACAATTCTGGGAAGTGGACTTTACTGAAATTAAGCCAGCAAGGTATGGACTTAAATATATCCTAGTCTTTACAAATATATTTTCAGGATGGATTGAAGCCGTTCCCATAAAAAAAAAAAAGGCGCAAATGGTGGTCAAGAAGATCGTGAAAGATATTTTTCCAAGATACGGTCTGCCTTAGGTAATAGGGTATGATATTTGAATGGCGTCATGGCCCAGGTAACTCAGGGGTTATCCAGAACCCTGAGGATTATATGGAAGTTACATTGTGCTTATAGACCCCAGAGCTCAGGACAGGTAAAAAAAAAAAAATAAATAGAACCATTAAAGAGAACTAAAAGAAATTAAGCTTAGAGACCGGCTTAAAAGATTAGAGTATGCTCCTGCCTTATGCACTGTTTCATGCAAGAAATACTCCCTCTGGTTCTTTGTGTAACCTCACCCCTATGATATTCTCTATGTTGCCCCTCCTCCAGTAAGGGACCTAACCCCAACTCTAAGACCTAACGATCCTTTCCACACCCCCTTGCTTGACAGACTAAAAGCTCTTGAAAGAACTCAGCTATACCTGTGGAAACAGCTGGCCACTGCCTACCACCCTGGGAACGAGGGGACTCCACATGGATATCAAGTAAGAGACTTCATCTACATAAGACAACGTCAGGTGTCATCCCTGGAACCCCACTGAAAAGAACCATACCAGGTGCTACTTATAACACCTACAGTGGTAAAGGTAGACGAAATCACTTCCTGGATCCATTCCTCTCATCTCAAGCCTGCGCCCTGTCCAGACTCTGGCTGGATACTGGAAAAGAGTGGTAACCCTTTCAAATGGTGTATTCGCCAGGTGGAAAAGGCTATAGATTCTCCCCTTGGCCACGAGTAGTCTTAATGCTCATCAGCCCGTACAGCAGCGATGGCTGAACACAAATCCTACTAGACAAGAAGTATGGTCTATCTCACATACAGCCCCCTTAGGGACCTGGTGGCCATCTCTTCACCCAGACATTTGTCAGCTGGCTATAGTTTGTTCCTATTGGGATATCTCTGAAAAAGAGGATCCCACTAAAATTCCATTAAATCCCTTCTGTACCATAGATAATGGAAACAAACATTATGGATGTAGGGACACATGAGCCTGATGCAGGTTGGCTAGCCTAGATTACTATGTTTTCCCGGCGGACTATCAAAACCACAAACAGCCATGGCTGTGTGCGGGAAAAGCTGACTTCTTCTGAAAGTCATGGGGATGTGAGCATACAGAGGCTACCTGGTGGAATCCAAACTCCTCATCAAATTCAGTACACAGTATTGGCCATATTACTAATTAGACAACCAAAACTGATGGCCCCCAGATGGGTCTCTAGATCCTCAAATTCTGTGTGACCTTTTTAACTTCTGCAAGTGCTCAAAAGGGTGAAATGAGATTCCCCTATGTGGAGGCCTATTCGCTCCTTCTCTCACATCCTGAACTATGCTTCTCCAATAGATCCTCACCCTCTGCCTTCTGCTCCAGAATCTCTGCTGTCACTCCCACCTCAGCAACCTGATTTATCCCCTCCAATTACTAGATCAAAACCCAAACCTCGGTTCTAAGACAATTGCCCCCTTGCTGAGGTAGCAGGTACTGAGGCATCCCTCCACCAACTCACTCCTCTCTTCTCCTGTCAGTGCCCGCACTGAGTCCCACCAGGTCCTCTTACCAGCTATACCAAAGCTCAAACCAGCTGAGGAGAGCCCTCAGACCCCTATCCAAGATGTAATAAAAATGGCTTTTAAAGTTGCTTTATCATCACTGAAAACAGGTTACTAAGTATTTAAAGTCCCTCACAGGCTTTTTGGGATACTCACTCCCGTCTTCCCCTCTGCTCTACCTGATCTACTGCTCAAAATTTAGGAAAATCCTAAACCCCTTTCTCATTATTATTTTACATCTCTCCTTTCTCCTACACAGATCCACGTAGCTACTCTCACACCCCGCCTTCCCCATCTTCCCCCTCTGTACAAGGCCCACAGAAAAGTCTTAACTGACATTCTCCAAAATTCTTCACCATGGCTGACTTTAGGACTTTCAGCAAAAGAGTCCCTATAAAATAGTTCAATGTAGATAACCTTCCTCTTTTTGTGTTGCCTGTTCAACTTGGCAACTGGCTGGAAAAATCAGCACTCCTAAGCTAGACACCCCCTTACTAGTTTTTCAGAAAATATGTGAACAAGGCCTCCAGCCTTGAGCTGGGGCTTCACAGGGATGGCTACATTTGTAAGATAAAGAAGTTACCAACTGAAAGTAAATTTATATGGCTATTAAAAAGGAAGCATGAAAACTAAAAAAAAAAAAAAAAAAAAAAAAAAAAAAAGAAGTTACCAACTGGGCGCCATGGTAACAGCTGGCAGGGAGAAAACAAAAAATAGAAGAAAAATGCTCTCCCCCTCCTAGGTGTCCTTAAAAAGTTAACTTGCCCAGAAGAGAGAAAAAAAAACAGAAACAAAAACTGCTTTTTGGGGACTTCTGCAGACTGTGAACTTCTTAGCCCCTTCCATTACATGTTGGGTACAAAATTCTGAAACTACCTAAACTTGGGGTTCAGGGGATTAATTGATTACAAGAGAAGCAATGCCCTCTAAATCCGGTTGCAACCAAAAAGGACTGTTACTCTGTTTTCGGTGCTATCTTAGGTGCCTTGCCCTGTCCATACCTACAAGAGTATAATTCTATATACTTAAACATTGTTTATGTTTTCATAAAATTGTCAACTGGTGCGATTAATTATGTAATTGTGAAGATGTTTCCCAGAGTGCTCTATCATGATGCAGGTTCATTAAGATCAAATAGCGGGGGGCATACAACCCGGTTCTGCTGGGAATCTGTAGCGATCCTATTAGGAATAGGAGTTGCTGCAGGGCTGGGCACAGGAACCACTGCCCTAGTCCATGGAACACAATAAATGACCCAATTAGAAGCAGCAGTAGACCAAAGCTTAAAGATATTAAACCTCCATCACAGGCTTACAGGAATCCTTAACATCTCTCTCTGAAGTTGTTTTACAGAACAGGCGAGGGTTGGACCTCCTCTTCATGAGAAAAGGGGGCTATTGTGCTATATTGAGGGAAGACTGTTGTTTATATTCCGATCATACTGGTTGTAAAATTATCTATGAGTAAATTGAGAAGACGCCTTGAAGAGCATCAACGAGAGAGAGAGTTCCAAAAAGGGTGTTTAGAGTCTTCGTTCACACAGTCCCCCTGGTTAACTACACTTTTATCAGCTCTGGTCGGTCCATTAATAATCATCATATTATTGCTAACTGTAAACCCTGTTTGCTCCACCTCTTAGTTTCATTCTTTCCACCTCAAATTGGACAAGTTAAATTTTGGTAATCAGACAACAATATACCCCACTAGCAGACATAAAATGTGACACCCCTCAATGATCACTTTTATGATTAAACGTAACCAGAAGAAGAAGTGGGGAATGAAAGATTAATAAAATAGGTATTTGTCACTTCCTGTTTTTCTGTATTCTTAACAAAACACTATTGAAATCTTGAGAACTGTTTGGTAATCTTGTTCCAAGAATGTGCTGTCCCCAAGTGCCAAACTGCAGAATGTAATCCCTCACCCGGTTGCACGCAAACCGCCCATTCGCCCTGAAAAAGCAATAAACTTCCCTCCCTTCCCTCTCCAAGTTAAGTATGTAAGCTCTGCTTAAGATGTTCTAAGGGCTGTCTTCTCTATTCAAGTGAGCTCTGAGCCCCAGCATGCTGGACCCTCAATAAACCCTTTGCTGTTGCATTAGACAGTCTGTTGGTTGTCTCTTCCTCCAATGCTAGAACGACTTTTACATTTGTACAATCATAAGTGTGACCTTTGCTTTTTGTGTCCAAAATATTACTGTGATAAAATGTATATGTAGATCAGGAGACATGAGTATTTCTTCCACCATTTCTTGTAGCAATAGTTTGAAGATATGTAAATTAGTATTGGGGTACAAATAGGTGTACCCTGTGTCTATGAATATAGAGATAATGCATGAGTAGACCATACTGTGAATAAATAATATAACTGGTTACAACTTTAAAAAAAAGATTGAATTGATACCTGAAAATATACAGGAAATCTTATATTGATATACATACATTTATTTCAACGAATTATACATCTAATGGTAATATTAGGGTTATGGTTTACCATGAAGAGTGTGTGAGTTTTGCTACAAAAGTGATTATGGAAATCGAAAATAATGTGTTTGGAAAGAAGTCTCATGAAAAGACCAGTCAAGAAACATGGAGGAATACATGTGTTCTGAAGCAGGAAGTGATTGAAAGCGAAACAAATGTGTATAAATTTACTAACTTCTGGATGAAATATATATCCTATGATGTGCATAAATTAAAGAAATAGTAATGAACCAGTGTTGAATAAAAATTAACATCAAAATATACATCATGTCCCATAGGAATCTACTTGCATTAATGTTAAACTGCGTCAGTTAATGGAGAAATATTAAGATTTGTATGCACAATTCACTGAAGTTAGTTTTCAGAACTAGGAAAAAAATATGTATTTCAGGTGAATGAATATTTCTGAGAACAATCTTATGAAAAGTTTACTATAAATCCACATACATGAACATGAATGAATGTAGGAAGTGTATAATATGATGCATATATTTCATATTTTGAAAAATCTGGAGAGTGTATATATATATATATATATATATATATATATATATACAAAACACAAACAAAGACATTAAAAAGTAGCAATACATATGCCAATCAAAATTCATCGTGAAATATATATCATCTACAGATCCAAAAATATTAATTTTACTGAACATGGATTTATGTATAATGTTGTTCTACTAGGAAGCTCACTCATAGTTCGAATTTTCAGTTCCAAAAGCATTTAGGAGGAGTTATCTCTTCTCACACGTTGTATCTGCCAAGTTAGCCACCTCATAGGAATGTACGTGTGATACCAGGTAGGATTCTATATGTGCGTATGAAAATACTTGTGCTGAATAGCCTACAGAGAAAGGGAAACAGAAATTCACATATTTGTTAACTTTCAAAACACATGGAGAACTATTTCAACAAAAAATTGACAAGATTTATAACTCCTACCTTATATCATGCAAAAGGCAAGAACAAATATACACCGTGCCTCCTCTGACTGCTTGTATTTCTATTCTATTTGGGTTATTTTTCTCCATCATATTAGGATTTGTAGTCAGAGTCTAATAGGGTATGGGTTAGTGTCAGGGATTCAGTATTTCAAATGAAAAATTTGAAAATGAATCCAATGTGTATGTAAATATGTGCTACACAAAAATCTTCCCACTCTCATCCAGAACAATGCCTTGACAAAACCTTTGCCCTAAGTAAGACACAATTAGAGGAGAAGAGTTAGAAAATCTGTGAATACATATCTGGAATTGAATATGCTCAGGAGTTCACAACCTAGAAGGTGGTAGAGGTGTTTCCAAAAGTAAAGGATACCGTAAACACTCCACAAACATGGAGGTCTACTGGCCTAGAGACTTTTTGAGAAACTGCCTGTGAGGTTGGGCACTTGAAACATATGTTGTTGTCAGGAGCTTTAGCTTCCTTTCTAGTGAGACCATCAAAGCTGGTTCTGCATCAATGAGACCTGGAGGACATGGTTTCTTCTTTTCCAATGAACATGAGGCAGCAGTGCTGAATTCTCTCTTTGTAGGTAAACTGTGGCCACTGGTGCCTAAATGTCTCCCCATGTTTTCTGTGAAACCATATGGTCATCCTCCATTTTCGTGGTGTTTCTTGCTGTTGCACTGGGAGTTTTGTATTTGCTTCACGATATGCAAGGTTTTCAACTGGGACACATTGTGGGAGGGAGTTCTGTAATGTGTGGAGGGTCAGGGTCTGCAGGAGAATACAAGAACAAGACTTTTATCCCACATAGCTTTCCTCCTTCACCATAGCAACCTGATTCTTAACAATGTACTGAAACCTCTCCATATAGCAAGATGCCTTTACATACAAGGGTCTGCTGGCTTCACCATGTCAGTCACAAGCCATTTGCAAGCCAATGGCAGATCCACATGGCCACCCCACAGATGTTTTATCACACACCTGCCCACCATTGCTCTAGGCCCACTACTCAGCAGGATACAACATTCTGGCATCTCTGTTAAACACCATTTTTATGAAAACCAGTCAATCAAGGCACTGTCTGGTATAGTCATTGTTGACAAAAGTATAAACAGCAGCCATAACCCAGAGAAAAATTCCCAACATAGCGCCTATGGACTTCTTCTTCCTACCTTCTTCTTTTCTGCAGTGACGCAAAAAGTTCCCGCCCATGTGAACTCTCCCGCCTCCTCCAATTTCAAATCTCTCTGGCAGAGAACCTTAGCCCCAATGAGAATTAATTCCTGGGCTCCGGAGCTGATATCTGAAAGAACTTGCCAATAAATTGGTTGCCTGCCATTTATCTAAGCCCTTCCATCTCCCCCTTAGTTCTATATAAGCACACAGCTTTTTGCAATAAAATTGGAATTCTGGTGAAGTGTCTTTGCGTGGGGAGTTCATTCATTCTGGTGCCCCTTGAGAGGATACAGGTGATCTCTTTCCAACAAAAGCCCTGTACCCCGCTCCGCCGAGACACTCTGCCATAGTCTGCTCTTTTCAGACGCCGGTTTTCTGCACTCACCACTGATCTGATGTAGGTAATCCTCCCCTGACCCCGGCTCACAAACTCCCTTCGGGCTGCCACTGGTTTTGTGACCGTGATCGTCCTGCACACTCCAGACGCCCGGTAGGGGAGAGGGAATTCCTCTCACTAAGACCTTTACTAGTCGCAGTGGACCCTCTGGTGTTCCGTTTCCCTTTGGGGCGTGAGGCTTCTGAGTTTACACGAGAGGCTCTGTGGTTTTTCCTGCTCCACTGCCGCTGCTGCTGCCGGCTAGAGTTCTGTTTCCAGTGGGGCTGCTGTGTGTGGCTGAAGCTGCCTCTATGCTCAGGGAAAACTGAACTCCCAGCCTGGAACTGCATTCTGCCGGAGCCGGAATTCTGTTTTCATTACTGACTTCTGCTCCGGTCGAAAACTTTCCTGACGTTAGGTTGCCCTTGGCTCCAATCCCTTTTGGTCTCACAGATCGCACTTCACTGGTGACGACCAGGAAGTGCCCTCTGTATTTCCTAGTGATGGCTGGTCATTTTGGGGATGCCCACCTGACCCCCGTTTGCCCTGAGCTTCCTGGAAGCTGTTCAAGCCCGGGTTTTCTCTTTGTCTCTCTCGCTTACTCTTATTCTCTCTCTCTCTCTCTCTCTCTCTCTCTCTCTCTCTCTCTCTCTCTCTCTCTCATCTCTCCCTGTGACTATGGGCACCTCTTCGTCTGTACCTGAAGCCTCACCTCTCAAATGTTTAATAAATAATCTGGCCACACTCTCCCTCACACCAGACATCAACCCAAACTTCTAATCAAATGCTGTACCCAAGATTGGCCTACATATCCACTGGATAATGGCAATCATTGGCCACCAGAAGGCTCCTTAGATCCAAACCTCCTCTGGGACCTTGTTAACTACTGCCAGCATCTGAAAAAGTGGAGGGAGATTCCCTGCATTGAAGGTTTTAGCCTTCACACACAGCACCCTGCTCTCTGCTCCTTTTGCCCTCCCTCTCAGGTCCTCTTTGCTTGCAAACCCCTCTCTTCCTCTACTTCTATTCCTGACTTCACAGATTCTTCCTCATTCGACCTAGCAGATGAACCCCCACCTTATCCCCCAGCCCCATCTACCCCTTCTCTCCCGCTATACCTTCCTCTTCCTCTGCCTGATTCCATGGATCCTCAGCCTTCCGTATCATCCCCCTCCCCTCCGCCATCTTCTGCCTGCTCCACCTCCTTCTCCTCCACAAAGACACTCCCTTCCTCTCCCTCTCCTTTCTGTTCACCGCCTGCCTCTTTCAGTCCTCCTGTTACCAGGTCTAAGGGACTCCTTCCCACCCCCAAGACAATCGCACCCCTTCCTGAGGTAGCTGGTCCTGAGGGTGTCATCAGAGTCCACATGCCCTTCTCCATGTCGGACATTACTCAGCTAGAGAGGAAGTAAGGCTCTTTCACCACTGACCCCACCACTTACATTGGGGAGTTTCAGTGGGTCCTGCAAGCATATAGCCTCACTCATCATGACATCTACATGCTCTTGGCCAATACGCTTCTCCCTGAGGAAAGGCAATGGGTCTGGAAGCTAGCCCAAGCCCATGCTGATGAAAATCATAGGACCAATCCTAACCACTTCACAGGCCCTCATGCTGTCCCAGAGCAGGATCCCCTATGGGATTACAACACCCCTGAAGGCTTACAGTTTCATGTCCTTTTTACATCCTGCCTCTTAGCGGGCCTGAAAAAGGCCACCCACAAGGCTGCTAACTTTCAAAACGTGCAGGAGGTCATTCAAAGGAAGGAAGAAACACCTTCAGAATTCCTGGATAGACTAACCAAGGCCCTTCAACAGTACACAATCCTCAACCCAGAAACCCCTGATGGCCGTCATGTCTTAATGACATATTTTCTGGCCCAAAGCTACCCTGACATTAAAGCCAAGCTTAAAAAGCTTGAACAGGGCCCTGCTACTCCTCAGACCGAAATCCTCGCTGTCGCTTTCAAGGTTTTTCATGGTAGAGAGGATGAAAGTGAACGCCGTAGGCAGAGGGCTGAAAATGCCAAATTCCAAATGTTGGCCCAGGTCATTCAGAGAAGGCCCATCAACACGGCGTCCCAATAAGACACCCCCAGGAGCTTGCTTCAAATGTGGTAAGGAGGGACTTTGGGCCAGGGATTGTTCTACGCCGAGGACACCCTCCAACCCCTGCCAAAAATGCCATCAAAGGGGACACTGGGGGGCAGACTGCCCAACAACCTGGAGGGGAGGTTGGTCAGGCGCCCAGCAACCCCAGCCTCTCCTGGGCTTGGCAGAGGAGGATTGATAGAGCCCTGAGCCTCCTCTCCCAACTATTACCATCAAAAAGCAAGAGCCTAGGGTCACCTTCCTGGTGGATGGAAGCTTCATTTTCTTCCTCTTGGATAATGGTGAGTCATACCACACCCTCAAAAACTCCTATTGTCGGGGTAGGAGGTAAACAGATTTTCCCTCAAAAAGCTTCCCCCCTTATCATGTTATATGCAGGAATCCCTTTTGTCCTTCACACACTCCTTTTTTGTTATGAGCAATTGCCCCATTTCCCTTCTGGGAAGGGACATACTCTCACTATTAAAAGTCACCATTCACATATCACCCCACACCTCTCCTACCTCTCATTTCCTCATGATGTTCCTAGGGGCAGATAAACCTCCTTCATGCACTCTCCCACTACTATCTAAACCAGTTAACCCTGAGGTTTGGGACACAACTACACCCTTTATGGCTAAATGCAGTCCAATTCATATTGTCTTACGGGACCCTTCAAGATATATTAGTCAACCACAATATCCACTCAAAACCACAGCCCTCCTCGGATTAGAACCCATCATCCAGGATTTATTACGAAAGGGGTATCTCAGGCCTACACACTCTCCTTTCAACACCCCCATTCTGGCAGTTAAGAAACCTAACGGGTCCTACAGGCTGGTTCAAGACTTTCGCCTTGTCAACTCCTCTGTGGTCCCCATGCACCCGCTAGAGCCCAACACTTACACCTGCCTCTCTCAGATCCCTGCCACTACTACCCACTTCTCGGTCCTAGATTTAAAAGATGCAATCTTTTCTATTACCTTGTCATCAGAATCTCAGGATATTTTTGCTTTTATGTGGACTTACCCTCACACCCGCCATTCTCGTCAGCTTACCTGGACTGTCCTCCCACAGGGATTCAGGGATAGGCCCCATCTCTTTGGCCAAGTTCTTGCCCAGGACCTCACATCCTTTCACCCGACCTGTCCTGACTCTACTCTCCTTCAATATGTCGATGACCTTCTTCTATGTACTCCCTCTTGGAAACACTCTCAATTCCACACTGACCAGCTTCTTAATTTCCTAGCATACAAGGGATATAGGGTGTCTCCCCACAAGGCCCATGTTTCCCAGTTTTCTGTCACCTATCTTGTTTTTTGCCTTACACCCAGGAAAAAGGAAATAACACTGGATAGGATGCAACTCCTCTCTGATCTTCCAGTGCCCCATACGAAAGCCGAAATACTATCATTCCAAGGACTAGCAGGTTATTTTAGGGCCTGGATCCCAAATTATTCTCTTCTAGCCAAACCCCTGTATGACCTAGCAAAGGGACCCCCTAGTGAAACTCTTGCCTCCTCCCCCAACTACTACTTCTGTAGGCTTCAGCAACTCCTTTTAAAGGCACCTGCCTTTCACCTTTCTGATCTTTCAAGACCATTTCATCTATATGTCCATGAAAAAGGAGAGCAAGCACTTGGGGTCTTAGGTAAAAACTATGGGCCTACATTTGCACCTGTGACATATATGTCCAATAAAGTAGACCCTACCATCCGTGGGTGGGCCCCTTGCTTAAGAGCTCTGGCTGCTGGACAAATTTTACACAAAGAAGCCCCTAAATTGACTTTTGGGGCCCCTTGAACTATCCACTCCCAATATCACTTGAAGGATATTTTAGCTTATAAGGGCCTTCAAACCCTTCCTCCATCCAGAGTTCTGTCACTCCTCACTTCCTTTCTGGAAAACCCTAATATTACTTTCCTCCCCTGCTCTGCACTGAACTCTGCCTCACTGCTCCCAATGACTCCCACGTCTAACACACCAATTCATAATTGCTTGGAAAACTTAGATGATTTCCTCCCCTGTCATTCTTCCATTTCTGAGGGACCACTCACCAAGCCTGACCTTATCTGGTTCACTAACGGCAGTTTCTTTAGGCAGAATGGCACACATTGCTCTGGATACACTGTAGTTTCAGCCACTGAGATTATAGAGGACAAAGCTCTGCCTTCAGGAACTACCAACCAGCAGACTGAACTTATAGCAGCCACTCGTGCCTGCCTTCTAGCACAAGGCAAATCCCTCACCCTTTATAATGACTCAAAATATGTCTTCCATATCTTATTATCCCATGCTGCAATATGAAAGGAGCGAGGACTACTTACCACCAAAGGTAATGCAATCACTAATTGGGCTCTTATAGCCAATCTGATAGAGGCCTCCCACTTACCCACCCAGTTGGGAGTTGTCCATTGTAGGTCCCATCAGAAGGACGGCTCTCTCATCACTGAGGGCAATGCCAAAGCTGACCAGGTAGCACGAATGGCTGCCACCACTTCCAATTATGGCCGCCCCTGGGGGACATATAATGGCCACTTTAGACATCTCATCTAAAGCCACTACTTCTTCAAGTAAGAACAAGGATCTTTTCAAGTTTCTTCATACTCTATTCCATTCCAATTCTCAGTCTTTGACCCTCTTTTTACAGAGCTTCTTCTCCCTCACCCCCTCTGACAAAGCCATGCTACAGAATATAGCTTCTAATTGTCAGATCTGTCAGCGGACCAACCCTCATACTCCGTTAAGGCCCAAACCTTTCCCTTCCCACCAAGCCCGGGGACACATTCCCGCTGCTGACTGGCAGGTAGACTTCACCGGCATGCCCACAGTACGGCACACTAAATACCTCCTTGTTATTGTGGACACTTTCTCTGGTTGGGTTGAGGCATTTCCCACTTCCAATAAAAAGGCTTACACTGTAGCTTTCTGACAGACATCATCCCCAGGTTTGGTATGCCCACTTCCCTACAATCTGACAATGGCCCTGAGTTTATTTCTAGGATCACACAAAAGGTCTCTCAAGCCCTCTCCTTCAAGTGGCATTTCCACTGTCCATATCACCCCCAGGCTTCAGGGAAAGTGGAAAGGGTAAATCGTACTCTAAAGGAAGTCCTTACCAAATTGACAATGGAATTAAACTTAGACTGGGTCAAACTCTTTCCCTTGGCTTTGCTTCGAATCAGAGCTCTACCTAAGAAACCATCTTTACTGTCTCCCTTTGAGATAAGGTATGAAAGACCTCTTATACCCCCTGGGTTGGTCATTTCACAAGGACCTCTCACCTGAGATTTGTCTTTGCCTCTCTGGTTTCATCTTCGCTCGGAACTCTGGAAATATCAGGACTGGCTTCTTCCGGACCCAGTCTCCACTCCAAACACTCCTCCCTTAACATCTGGGAGTCTAATCTATTATAATACCCCAGAGGAGAAAGGGACTCTTGCCCGAAAATGGGAAGGGCCCTATCCTGTCATTCTCTGTACCCCCACCGCCACCAAGCTCTCCTTACCAGACAACCGTCTCACCCCTTGGATTCACATATCTAGGTTGAAGCCATATCACCAGGAGGCCCCACCTGCTGACGACAGGACCACCCCAGAGGAACTCAAGAACCACCTCCTGAACCTCCCCTTTACTCCTGCTGTCCACACCCATCTCAACCATTTATGTTGCGGCTAACACAGTGTTCCCCGCAGAACAATTCCTCTTAAAGAAGGCACAATGAGATTTCTCAACACCCTAGTCTTCTCTAACTGCTTGTTTTTTGTGCTCTGCTTATTTTCTGTGCTCTGTCGGGACTGGTCTTTACCCTCCTCTCCTACCATGTATTTTTTCACTCTTCGGGAACAATACTCAGAACATGGCATGCAGAATGTCCGCGCAGTGGATGCAACTACTTGCTTCATCCACAACTGCACCTCAATTTCCCTAAAATTGTCACTTTCAAAGACCTTCGTCCCTGGTAGGCTGGAACTGGCCTTTCATTTGCTTCCTTTTTGATCAAACAAAAGACTATTGTCATTGGTGGCCTGAGATATATAATGGGTGCCCCTCTAGGTAATGCAGGTTCCATGGTGAACGTGGTAGCTCTTCTTACCACTCACTTGGTTACCCTGAAGGGTGGACTTCTAGTTACATAAAGTGGCATAAAGCCTCTTCATCTGATAACAATGGATGGTATACTTTAGATATACCTGACCCCAAGGCCAAACGTTGGGACTATGTTGAGTTTGCTGTCTATGCTCGGACAACCTCAGCCAGACCCACAATGTGGATGACTGTTGGCCGCACCCTGAGGACACCACCTAAGGCAACCATCCAGGTAGTCGAATTCAATAAGGAGTCAGAATCAAAACTTTGAGATCTTATCCATAGCTCATGCAAAGAGGATTCAGAGCCTTCACCCCCTCAGGTCCCCCTCCCACATGGCTCAATTTGCTACACCAAACTCTTTGATTATTAAACTCCACCCCTCTTTCTGTGCCTACTTCTCAGTTCTTTCTCTGTACTTCACTTAGTCGTCCACTTCTAGCAGCGGTCCCATTAGCGGGAGGAAATATTTCAGCAAAAACCTACAATTTCTATAAGAAAGGACAACTCCTACATGTGACACGTATCCTACTATGGGAAAGTTATTTCACAAATACTTTATTTCCTTTCATCTGTTTCCACCTGACAATAATGAATCCTTTACCCATTTGTTCCTTGAGCTATAGCACCCCATCGAGCCCTGCGTTTATGAAACCTGGACATTTTCTCTGGTGTAATAGATCTTTAAGTACCTCAATGACCAATGTCTCTGGCACCTGTTTCTTGGTTACTGTAGTTCCTCAGCTGTCTTTGTATACTCCCACCAAATTCCGACAGTTGGCCCTACCTTCCCGCACCCATAGGGCAGTCTTTCTGCTGGTTCTGGTAGGCCTCACATTAACAACCTCAGTGGCGAGTCTTGGACTCTCTGGTGAAGCTATAGGTCATGTTCTATGGACATCCAGTAACCTGCACAAAAACTGCAGGAAGCACTCGATACCACTGCTGAGTCTCTGGGCTCCTTGCTGTGGTGGTTACTTCATTGGCACAAGTGGCTTTACAGAACCGAAGGGCAATTGATCTTCTTACTGCAGGAAAAAGGGCCTACATGCCTGTTCCTCAGAAAGGAATGTTGGTATTATGTTAATGAATCTGGGCTAATAGAAAAAATTGTTGTTAAATTGCAGGAATTATCAACCCAATTGCTAAAATCTACCTCCTCCAATTCCATGACGGGGGTTCTTCCAATCCTCTCTTGCCATGTACTTACTACCTATCTTGGGGCCCCTTATTGGGATGCTCCTTTTTTGTGCTCTCTTGCCCTGCATAATGAAGTTCCCTTCAAAGCCAACTGCAAAAACATTTCTAATCAAACATTCAACCAGCTTTTGCTTAGGCACGCCAGCCTCTGATGATCGATGAACCCCCAACATCTCTAAGAGAACAGTTCACTCAGTGCTGAAGCTCACTACCAGGCACGATGGAATGCAATTGATATCACATGGCAAGAGACAACGAGCTTGGAGAACCTCTTAATCTGCCATCCTGGATTAATGAGTCTTTATGTCCTTCTAAGCTTCTTCATGGCCCTTGGCCTCTTCTCTGTCAGTCCCCCAACATGGTACTTCTGCCAAAAATTGACTTTTGCTTTAATTTTTATCTTCATTCTGTTTTTATTCGCTCTGATCTTCTTCAGGTGCTGATGATGCCATGTCCAGGCAACGCTTCCAGTATTTCCTAGAGTCTCTGTTTACAGGACCAGTGGCTGATACCAACAAACTCCTCATCCAGCACTGGTTCCATGCCATCGACAACTTGTGGCTTCAGGGAACTTTCATAGACTTCAACCCTACGGAAGTAGCTGTCTATAGCCACTGGGTTTTCGTTCTGGCTACCATGATATACCCAGACCTGCCCCCCGAGCGTTCCTCCACTTCCCTTTCTAGGCCCCTCAGCACCTTCAAACATCAGGAAGGAGCTGGATCTGACCAACAGCGCCACACTTCCTAAGAAAACAAAAAGGGAGGAATGTTGGAAAAAGTATAAATGGCAGCCATTCCCCAGAGTAACAACCCCATCATGGTGCCTAAGGACTTCTTCTTCCTACCTTCTTCTTTTCTGCAGTGATGCAAAAAGTTCCCACCTGTGTGAACTCTCCCACTGGCGCCAATTTCAAATCTCGCTGGCGGGGAACCTCCCAATTAGGAACTAATTCCTGGGCTCCAGAGCTGATATCTGAAAGAACTTGCCAATAAATGGGTTGCCTGCCATTTATCTAAGCCCTACCATCTCCCCCTGAGTTCTATATAAGCACAGAGCTAATTGCAATAAAATTGGAATTCTCCTGGCGAAGTGTCTTTGTGTGGGGAATTCTTTCACTCCTGATCAGCAACAGGACATCCAAAGGTTCTCCAGTGCCACCTGGTCATGGGAATTTCAGAAATTTGATCATATTTCTTTAGTCATTTTTGAAGGATGAAGTTGGAGGCACTGTGGGTTTTAAATTCATGCAGGAATCATTATAGGGTGAGGAAGTTCATTTCAATGAAATCTTTGAAGAACTCTCAACATGGCTTCCCAAAGAGTGGCCAAAGGTCACATGAAGCCAGGATCATTGAGGTCTGTAATATGAGGTCCATGTGTGTTTAGACTCTCAACTATGGCTGACAAGTCTTTCAGAATAAAATCATGTGATATACTGGCTGAGATTCCCAGTGCTCTGTGGAAAGCCACCGTGGCCCTCGATCTCAGTTTCTAAGTGCGATTCTCATGCATGGCCTTCTAAAATCCCAACACATTTCATGGCAATTCTTCTCTGAGGTCAGTTCCAGAACTCAGTCTCTAAGGGGAATCACACCAGAATTCAAGCCCAGGTGGACTCAGTCATCTCTTCAAACAGCCACACAAATGACCACAATTAAAACCAAAACACTCACACATGGTCGTCATCTTCTTCCATATAGACACTCATCATAACTTCTTGCTGAAGTTTTCCATGAGGGGTGCAGCACAAGACAGTGTAACAAATAAGCTCATTGCCGCTCATTTGCCTAAAGTCAGAGTGGCCTGGACACCCTCATGTGAACAAGGAGTGATCCAATAGGCCTGCTGTTAATACTGCTCTGCATCTCCAATTTGAGGCCTACTGCATGTCAGGTATAGATTCTTAATATGATTGGGAGTCATGAAAAAACCCAAAAACCTATGGGCTAGGCTCTGCAGGGCTTCGAAGAAATCATTTGACACAAAGGATCCCTATTCTCACTTGATGGGGGTCAGGAACATTACAAATGAAGGCGAGAGACTTCATTCACAATAACTGCTCTTTTGGCCATTTTGGTTTGGATGCACACATGGGATCTTTCTTTGGATCCATCAGGTGCTGAGAATCTAAGCCACAGCCTAACACAGGGCCAAGAGGCTGATTCAGACACATCCCTTTCCAAAGCAATTAAGCAAAAAGCCACAGGTGATGCCCATTCATTTCCATTTGAAAACTGTTTTCTTCAGGCTTCACAAAGGGTGGCCTGAGGCAAAGATCTTCCTGACATTCAGGGCAACAGAACAATTGGTAAGCAAAAGGCCCAAAGCAGGGTTTCTCCACTGAGACTTTCCTGGTCACACTGATATCTGTGTTATCTGAGATGCTTGCAATTCACTTCAGCTATTCTGTACATGGCCATATCACAGAGCTTGGAGGTGGTACATATTTTGGACACAAAACCATGAGCCAATTCTGGAGAGTGGTGAGAATTCAGGAAGAAATCAGGAACTTAGGAAGATAGCAGGTGTTGCCCATGAATAAGGCAAGCCGCAGTCTATTCATAAATTGGGCAGGGTGAATGCTGGGAATCTTTCTACTAGACAGGACACATCAATTGTCGCATTCTTTTTTCTAATGTCTACATCCACGGGTACAGTGAGATACACAGACATAGAAACTCTCGCTTTGTCAAACGACTTACTAGCAGCAGTCCACTCCATATCAAACAAACCGTATTTCCTACATATTATCAGATCATGAGATAAAACCACAACATCACACCCACACCCACAAAGGCACCTGCTTCCCCCATGAAACTCTGTGACTATCCGGAGTGTCCTCTGATTGTTGGTCCATACTATGTTCCCCCGAAATGGCCTGTCTTTTTCAGATTTGTTCTCCTTTCCAAACTCTGTGAAGGTGTCAGGAGCCAGTGGTGAACCACTACCTGATTTCTCAGGAAAGGTCACTATTCAGAGCTCTCCTGGTATTTGGCCATCCTCATATCTATAGGTACCAAGAAAGACTGACACTCTCCTTGGTAAATCCAAACAAGTGAGCCCACTGGGACTGCGACTGGAATGGCTCCGCATGCCTACATTCCTGGATCCCAAGTTCAGAGAGTTCCATCACCAAGGAAGTGAGGTAGTATCCTTCTTCTGGAACTGAATGAGGTCACTGCCTTGGCAACAACTTTGTCCTAATAGATGCTTTCAAGGGTCCCATGACATGGAGACTGCCCCTACTTCCTGTGATAATTTTACAAGTTAGAATTGTATATAAACCATGGGCACCTGGGAACAGCTCTCCATCTAGTACTGGTTTGGTCCATCTTCTCTACATTAAGAAGAGAGAGGCTGATTCATACACATCCCTTCATGCTGACCAGGCCATTTTCCAGAGAAGATGACTTTTCTCTCTCAGGTCTTTCATAGCTGCCTTCATCTTCTCAAGGGATTATTTCTGCATGGACCTGTGACGTTCTCAAGAGGTGGAAGATCCCCTACATTCCTATATTGTATGAGACCAACTCTGTCCCTGCTCTTCTGTAAAGTTAGATTGAGGGAACAGTATATGGTTAGGGTTAATAACATGTTCAATTTGGGTTAGGAATCTTTCTGAATGACAAATAATGGTATTGGGAAACTATGATATTTACAAGAATATATAGGTGAAATATAAGTATAAAAACAGAAATCTAGGGAAGATATGAAGCCCAGAAGGGCATTGGGCCCTTAATTGGTATACTTATCTTTGAATTATTTTCTGCATAAATGTCTCAGATAAATCGATATACAATGGCATAGGACCTTGTACCTTGGATGATTGAATTTCGAAAAGAACATCCACTCAAAATGGGATAGTCGGTAGGATTAGGAAGATAGTCAGTAGGTTTAGAAAGAAGAGTGAGTATAAGATTTAGACCAAAAGTTCTTAAGCAATAGGGTTTCAGGTAGACAGTGAATGTAAATGTCAGCACAAGTGAAGATTCAGTCACAATAATGAATGGGGGAAAACATGTAGGAAAGCAGATATAAATCGAGACATTACTAAATCAGGCAAAGTATAAAGTGAAGGATAGGATTAGACATTTTCAGGAGGCTTGAGGTTGAATATATAATCTTAGGAAGAAACAAATATGTAGTCACCAATAGGATTGACATTTGAAAGCATTAGGCAACCTGGACAAGGAAGTTTTTAGTAATCCATGCTCACTTCCCATTTAGGCTTTGGTACAATCTTAAGGGTGACCTTTGCTTTTTTTGTCCAGAATATTATTGTGATAAAATGTATATGTAGATCAGGTGACATGAGTATTTCTTCCACCATTTTTTTGAGGAATACTTTGAAGACGTATAAATTAGTATTGAGGGTAGAAAGAGGTGTACTATTTGTGTATGAATATAGAGATAATGCATGAATAGACCATACAGTTAATAAATAATATAACTGGTTCCACTTTAAATAACGGATTGAATTGATAACTGAAAAAATATAAGAGATCATATATTGATATAGAATCCTTCATAACAACTAATTATACGTCTAATTGTAATATTAAAGTTATGGTTTATCATGAAGAGTGTATGAGTTTTGCTTCAAAAGCGATTATGGAAATCAAAAATAATGTGATTGGAAAGAAGTCTCATGAAAAGACCAGTCAAAAAACATGGAGGAATACATGTTTTCTGAAACAGAAAGTGATTAAAAGTGAAATAAATGCCTATAAATTTGTGAACTTGTAGATGAAATATACATCCTACAATGTGCATAAACTGAAGAAATAGTAATGTACCAGTGTTGTATAAAAATGAACTTCAAAATACATATCATGTCTCATAGGAATATACTTGCATTGATGGTAAACTGGGTCATTTACTGTAGAAATATTAGGAGTTATATGTACCCTTCAATGAAGTTAGTTTTCAGTACTAGGAAACAAATATGTATTGCAGGTGAATGAATATTTTTGAGAATCATCTTGTGAAAAGTTGATTATAAATCCACATACATAAACATGAATAAATTTATGGAGTGTATAATAAGACACATATAGTTAATTTTTTTAAATATCTGGAGAGTATATATATATATATATATATATATATATATATATATATATATACACAATACCCACACACAGAATATAAAAAGTAGCAATATATATGCCAATAGAATTACACCGTGAAATATATATCATCCACAGATCCAAAAATATTCATTTTACTGAATATAGATTGATGTATAACATTTTTCAACTAAGAAGCTCACCCACAGTTTGAATTTTCAGTTCCAACAGCGTTTAGGAAGAGTGATATCTTCTCACACTTTGTATCTGCCAAGTCATGTAACTCACAAGAATGTACGTGTGATACCAGGTAAGATTCTATATGTGCATATAAAAATACATGTGCTTAATAGACTAGAGAGAAAGGGAGACAGGAATTCACATATTTGTTAACTTTAAAAACACATGTAGATCTATTTCAACAAAAAATTGACTAGATTTATACCTCCTACACTATATAATGCAAAAGGCAAGTCCAAGTATACAACATGCTTCCCCTGAACTGCTTGTATTTCTATTCTGTTTGTTTTTTTTTTCTCGATCATATTAGGATTAGTATTCAGAATCTAATATGGTATGTGTTAGTGTCAGGGATTCAGTATTTCAAATGTAAAATAGGAAAATGTATCCAATGTGTATGCAAATATGTGCTAAAACAAAATCTTCCCACTCTCATCCAGAACAATTCCTTGACATTACCTTTTCCCCAAGTAAGACACAATTAGAGGAGAACAGTTAGAAAATCTGTGAATACATATCTGGAATGGAATATGCTCAGGAGTTCATAACCTTGGAAGTGGTTGAGGAATTTACAAAAGTATGGGACAGGGTAAACACTCTACAAATATGGAGCTCTGCTGGCCTAAAGACTTTTTGAGAAACTGCCTCTGAGGTTGGTCACTTGAAATATATGTTGTTGTCAGGAGCTTTAGCTTTTTTTCTAGTGAGACCATCAAAGCTTTGTCTGCATCTATGTGACCTGGAGGACATGGTTTCTTCTTTTCCAATGAACATGAGGCAGCAGTGCTAAATTCTCTCTTTGTAGGTAAACTGTGGCCACTGGGGGCTAAGTGTCTTCCCATGTGGACTGTGAAGCCTTGGGGTCATCCTCCATTTTTCCTGGTGTTCCTCGCTGTTGCACTGGGACTTTGGCATTTGCTTCATGAAATACAAGGAGTTCAACTGGGACACAGTGCTGGAGGCAATTCTGTGACATGTGGTGGGTCAGGGTCTGCAGGAGAATGCACCAAACAGGCTTCTATCCCACATAGCTTGCCTCCTTGTCCATAGCAACATGATTCTGAACATTGCCCAGAAACATCTCCATATAACAAGATGACTTTACATGGAAGGGTCTGCTGGCTGCACCATGTCAGTCACAAGCTATTTGGAAGCCAATGCCAGATCCACATGGGCCCACCACAGATGTTTTATCACACACCTGCCACCACTGCTCTACGCCCACTTCTAAGAAGGTGCCAACTTCCTGGCATCTCTGTTCTACACCATTTTCATGAAACCAAGTCAATCAAGGCACTGTCTGGTACACTCATGATCAGCAACAGGAAATCCAAATGTTATCCAGTGCCACCTGGTCATGGGAATTTCAAAAATTTCATGGTATTTATCTAGGCATTTTTCAAGGATGAAATTGGAGGCACTGTGTGATTCAAGTCATTCAGAAACCATTAAATGGTGAGGAAGCTCATTTCAATGAAAGCTCTGGAGAACTCTCACAGGAAAGGCCTCCCAGAGAGTGGCCAAAAGGTCACATGAAGCCAGGCCCATTGAGGTCTACAATGTGACGTCCATGGGTGTTGGGACTCTCAACTATGGATGCCACGTCTTTCAGAATAAAATCATGTGATACCTGGCTGAGAATCCCAGGGCTCTGTGGAAAGCAACCCTGGGCCTAGATCTCACTTTCCGAGGGTGATTCTCATGGGTGAACTCCTAAAATCCCAACAAAATTTTTGGCAAAACTTCTCTGAAGTCAGTTCCAGAACTCATTCTCTAAGGGAAATCACACCAGAGTTCAAGCCCAGGTGGACCCAGTAATCTCTTCCAACCGTCACAAAAATGAACACAATTCAAACCAAAACACTCCCACATGGCCCTCATCTTCTTTCATATAGACACTAATCATAACCTCTGGCTGGAGTTTTCCATGAGGGGAGGAGTCCATGAGAGTGTCCAAAATAACTCCTTTGACCCTTATTGGACTAAAGTCAGCGTGGTCTGGACACCCTTCATGTGAACCAGGAGTGATCAAATATGCTAGACGTTAATACTGCTATGCTTCTCCAATTTGAGTAAACCTGACTGTCAGGTATATATTTTTTTTTGCGATTTGGAGTCATAAGGAAACACAAGAACCTCTTCAGGTCTTTGAAAAACTCTTTTGACCCAAGGGATCCCTATTCTCACTTGATGGAGTTCAAGAACCTTACAGAGGAAGGCGAGAGACTTCATCCACAGTGACTGCTCTTTAGGCAATTTTGGTTTTGGATGCACACATGGGATCTCTCTTTACATCCATCAGGTGCTGAGAATCTAAGCCACAGCCTCCCACAGGGCCAAGAGGCTGATTCAGACACATCCATTTCCAAAGCAATTAAGCAAAGAGCCACAGGTAATGCCCACTCATTTCCATTTCAAAATTGTTTTCTTCAGGCTTCATAAAGGGGTGGCCTGAGGCAAAGACCTTCCTCACATTCAGGGCAACAGAACAATAGGTACGAAAAAGGCCAAAACAGGGTTTCTCCACTGAGACTTTTCTGGTCACACTGATATCTGAGTTTTCTGAGATGCTCACCATTCCTATCAGCTATCCAGTACATTGCCATGTCATAGAGCTTGGAGGTGGTACATATCTTGGACACAAAACCATGAGCCTATTCTGAACAGTGGCAAGAATTCCAGAAGAAAACAGGAACTTAGGAAGATAGCAGGTGTTGCCCATCGATAAGGCAAGCCCTAGTCCTTTCATAAATTGGGCAGGATGAATGCTGGGAAGCTTTCTACAAGACAGGACACATCCATTGATGCATTCTCTTTTCTCATGTGTACAACCACGGACACAGTGAGATACACAGACATAGAAACACTAGCCTTGTCAAACAACTTACTAGAAACATTTCACTCCAAACAAAAAACACCGCCTTTTCTTCCTATTCTCAGAACATGAGACAAAACTACAAACCCACACCCATAACCACAAAGTCACCTCCTTCCCCCAAGAATGTCTGTGACTATCCAGAGTGACCTCTGACTGGTGGGCCATACACAGTTCCCCCACAATTGCCTGTCCTGTCTCAGATTTGGTCTCCTTGGCCACCTCTATGAAGTGGTAAGGAAACACTGCTTAGCCACTACCTGCTTTCTCAGGAACAGCCGCCATTCAGAGCTTTTCTGGCATTTGGCCATCCTCACATCATTAGATACCAAGAAAGACTGAATCTGTCCTTGGTAAATCCAAACAACTGAGACCACTGGGACTAGGACTGGGACTGGCTCTGGTTGCCTGGCTTCCTGGATCCCAAGTTCAGAGAGTTCCTTCACCAAGGAAGTGAGGTGAGGTCACTCCCTTCAGGAACTGAATGAAGTCACTGCCTTAGTAACCACTTTGTCCTAACAGTTGCTTCCAATGACCCCATGAGTTGGAGGCTGCCCCTACTTCCTGTGACACTTTTACAAGTTAGAATGGTATACCAACCATAGGCACCCGGGAACAGCTCTCCACTCAGGCCTTGTTTGGTCCATCTACTCTACATTAAGAAGAGAGAGGCTGATTTATACAAAACCCTTCATCCTGACGAGGATGTTTCTAATGGAAGATGACTTTTGCTCTCTCAGATCCTTCATAGCTGCCTACATCTTCTCCAGGGATCATTTCTGCATGGACCTTTGAAGTTCTCAGCAGGTGGAAGATCCCCTACATTCCTCTATTTTAAGAACAACTCAGTCCCTGCTGTTCTGTAAAGTTAGATTGAGGGAACAATATATGGTAATGGTTAAAAACCCTTTTGATTTGGTTTAGGAATCATTCTGCTGGATGAATTATGGTATTGGGAAAATGCGATATTTATAAGAATATACAGGTGAAATATATGTATGAAATCAGAAATCTAGGTAAGATTTGAAGCCCAGAAGGGCATTGGGCCCTTGTTTGGGATACTTAGGTTTGAATTACGTTCTGCACAAATGTCTCAGATAAATTGATATACAATGACATAGAACCTTGTACCTTTGATGATTGAATGTAGAAGAGAACATCCACTCAAACAGGGATAGTCAGTAGAATCTGGAAGATAGTCAGTAGGTTTTCAGAGAAGAGTCAGTATAGGATTTTGACCAAATATTCTTTAGCAATAGGGTTTCGGTCAGAGAGTGAATGTAAATATCAGTACATGTGAATAGTCAGTCACAATGATGAACTGGGAAAAATATGTAGGAAAGCAAATATCAATAGAGAAATCAGGGAATCAGGCAAAGTATAAAGTGAGTGGTAGGATTAGACATTTTCAACAGGGTTGAGTTTGAATATATAATCTTAGGAAGAAACAAATATGTAGTCACCAATAGGATTGACATTTGAGAGCATTAGGCAACCTGGACATGGATGTTTTCAGTAATCCTTGTTCACTTTCCATTTAGGCTTTTGTGCAATCATAAGGATGAACTTTGCCTTTTGTGTCCAGAATATTACTCTAATAAAATGTATATATAGCTCAGATAACATGAGTATTTCTTTTACCATTTCTGAGAGCAAAATTTTTGAAGACATATAAATTAGTATTGGGGGTAAAAGAGGTGTACCCTCTGTCTATGAATATAGAGATAATGCATGAATAGACCATACTGTGAATAAATAATATACCTGTTTCCACTTTAAATAATGCATTGAATTGATATATGAAAATATATAAGAAATCTTATATTGATATACAATCATTCATTCCAACCAGTTATATATCTAATGGTAATTGTAAGGTTATGGTTTATCATGAATTCTGTGTGAATTTTGCTTCAAAAGTGATCATGGAAATCGAAAATAATGTGTTTGGAAAATAGTATCATGAAAAGACAAGTCAAGAAACATGGAGGAATACATGTGTTCTGAAGCAGGTTGTGATTGAAAGTGAAACAAATGTGTATAAATTTGCTAACTTGTGGATGAAATATGTTTCCTATGATGTGCATAAACTGAAGAAACAGTAATGTACTAGTGTTGAAAAAAATGAACGTCAAAATACACATCAGGTCCCATAGGGATCTACTTGCATTGCTGTTAAACTGGGTCAGTTACTGTAGAAATTTAAGATTTGTATGCATTATTCACTGATTTTAGTTGTCAGTACTAGGAAACAAATATGTATTTCAGGTGTATGAATATTTCTGAGAATAATCTTTTGAAAATTTCATTATTAATCCACACATATGAATATGAATGAATTTGGGGAGTGTATAATAAGACACATATTTCATAATGTGAAAAATCTGGAGAGTGTATATATATATATATATATATATATACATACACACACACACAGACATTAAAATAGCAATATATATGCCAATCAAAATTCACCATGAAATATATACTATCCAGACATACATAAATATATATATGAATGAATATGGATTTATGTATAATGTTGTTCAACTAGGAAGCTCACCGATAGGTTTAATTTTCAGTTCCAACAGCGTTTAGGAGTAGTGATCTCTTACAATTTGTAACTGCCAAGTCAGCCATCCCACAAGAATGCACGTGTGGTACCAGCTAGTATTCTAAATGAGCATTTAAAAAATGATGTGCTGAATAGGTACAGAGAAAGGGAGACAGGAATTCACATCTTTGTTAACTTTAAAAACACATGGAGAGCAATTTCAACAAAAAATTGAATAGCTTTATAACTCCTACTGTATATAATGCAAAAGGCAAGTCCAACTCTACACCATGACTCCTCTGAACTGCTTGTATTTCTATTCTGTTTGGGTTATTTTTATCAATCTTATTAGGATTAGTAGTCAGAGTCTAGTAGGGTAGTGGTTAGTGTCAGTAATTCAGTATTTAGATTGGAAAATTGGAAAATGAATTCAATGTGTATGTAAATATGTGCTACACAAAAATCTTCCCACTCTTCTTCAGGACATTGCCTTGACATTACTTTCGTCCCAAGAAAGACCCAATTAAAAGAGAAGAGTTAGAAAATCTGTGAATACATATATGGAATGGAAAATGCTCAGGAGTTCACAACCTTGGAGTTGGTAGAAGAGTTTCCAAAAGTAAGGAAAGGGTAAACACTGCACAAACATGGAGCTCTGCTGGCCTATATAGGTCTTGAGAAACTGCCTCTGAGTTTGGGCACTTGAAATATATGTTCTTGTCAGGAGCTTTAGCTTCTTTGTAGTGAGACCATCAAAGCTAGGAATGCATCTATGTGACCTGGAGAAAATGGTTTCTTATTTTCCAATGAACATGAGGCAGCAGTGCTGAATTCTCTCATTGTAGGTAAACTGCGGGCTAAGTGTCTCCCCATATGGACTGTGAAGCCATTTCGTCATCCTCCAGTATTCCTGGTGTTTCTTGTTGCTGCTCTGGGAGTTTGGTATTTGCTTCACGAATTACAAGGAGATCAACAGGGACACAGAGCTGGAGGGAGTTCTGTCACATGTGGTGATTCATGGTCTGCAGGAGAATGCACCAACCAGGCTTCTATCCCACATAGCTTGCCCCCTTGACCATAGCAAACTGATTTTGAACATTGCCCTGAAAACTCTCCATATAACAAGATGCCTTTACATAGAATTGTCTGCTGGCTTCACCATGTCAGTCACAAGCCATTGGGAAGCCAATGGCAGATCCACATTGCCCCACCACAGATGTTTTATCACACACCTGCACACCACTGCTCTAGGCCCACTATTTATTAGGCTCCAACATACTGGCATCTCTGTTCTACACCATTTTCATGAAACCCAGTCAATCAAGGCACTGTCTGGTACACTCCTGATCAGCAATAGGTCATCCAATGGTTCTCCAGTGCCACTTGGTCACGAAAATTTCAAAAATATCATGGTATTTATCTAGCCATTTTTCATGGATGAAGTTGAAGGCACTGTGGGTTTCAATTCATTCAGGAACCATGAAATGGTGAGGAAGTTCATTTCAATGAAATCTCTGGAGAACTCTCACAGGCAAAGCTTCCTAAAGAGTGGCCAAATGGTCACATGAAGCCAGGCCCATTGAGGTCTACAATGTGAGGTCCATGTGTGTTTTGACACAAAAAAATAGTTCAAGCCCAAGTAGACAAACTCATCTCTTTCAACTGCAACACAATTGACCACATTTGAAAGAAAACACTCCCACATAGCCCTCATTTTCTTCCATGTAGACACTCATCATAACTTCTGGTTCGAGGCTTCCCTGAGGGGTCACCCCAAGACAGTGTCCAAAATAATCTCCCTTGACCTTCATTTACCTAAAGTCAGGGAGGCCTGGATACCCTTCCTTTGAACCAGGAGTGATCAAATAGCCCTGCCCTTAATACTGCTCTGCTTCTCCAACTTGCGGGTTACTGATTGTGCTGTATAGACTCTTTGTGTGAATTGGAGTCATGAGAAAACCCAAGCACCATGGTCTAGCCTCTGCAGGGCTTTGAAAAACTCATTTGACACAAAGGATTCCAGTGCTCACTTGATGGAGGTCAGGAACCAAAGAGCGGAAGGCAAGAGTCTTCATGCACAATTACTGATCTTTTTGCCATTTTGGTTTTAGATGCACACATGGGATCTTTCTTTAGATCCATCAAGTGCTGAGAATCTAAGCCACAGCCTCACACAGGGCCAAGAGGCTGATTCAGACTCATCCCATTCCAAAGCAATTAAGCAAAGAGCCATAGGTGATGCCCATTCATTTCCATTTAAAAACTATTTTTTTCAGGCTTCAAAAAGGGGTGGCATGAGGCAAAAACTTTCCTGACATTCAGGGC